>NC_061080.1:47402-176040 GCF_021917145.1 Hypomesus transpacificus
GAGGTGTCGGGAGCAGAGCGGAAAGATCCGGAAAGGGGGGCGGGCGTCTGTGAGAAAGAACGTCAGTTGGCTCGGAAGCGAAGGACGTCCAGATGTCCCATCTTCTCCTCCCTTCCTCTCTTTCTTTCTCTCCCTCTCTCTCCCTTCTCCCCTCTCTCTTTTTCTCCCTCTCCTTCTCTCTCCTTCTCTCTCTCTCTCTCGCTATAGTGTTGCTTCATGTGTACCGATTGAGTCAGGGACACAAGTGTGTAGCGCTTTGTAGCAGACAGCTAACTCGGCTGTTGGTACTTAGTAACACCAGTCCGGAAATCGGGTTCAGTAGAATTACACCCAGCCAGGCTCCCACTTACGCTCGGGGCATGTTTTCATGTCTGTCATCTCTCTCCATCTCCCAATCCCTCTTACCACCCCTCTCTCTCTCGCCCCTCTCTATCCCCCTATCTTCTCTATCCCTCTCTCTCTCTCTCTCCATCTCTACCCTCTCTCTCTCTCTCTCTCTCTCTCTCTCTCTCTCTCTCTCTCTCTGTCTCTCCCTCCCTCTCTCGCCCCCCCCCTCTCTCTCCCCCCTCTCTCTCCCTCTCTCTCTCTCTCCCTCCCCCCCTCCTCCCTGCAGGAGCTTCAGGGGGTATCTGGAGGTGTTCCTGGGGGAGGCGCTGCTCCCCAACCTGGTGTGGAGAGCCGGCCGCACCGCCGCCGCCGTCCGCACCTCGGCCCTCAGCTGCCTGCTGGCCCTGCTGCAGGGGGGGGGCCGTCACCCCCACACAGGTACACACACACACACACACACAGGTACACACACACACACAGGTACACACACACAGGTACACACACACAGGTACACTCACACACCTGGAAAGGGGACACACACACACACACTCATCCGACATTAATACAGACGTTCTCGCCGGCCAGTTAGAAGCATTGCAATCTGTTTATCCCTTTCCCCCCCCCCCCTCTCTCTTCTTGGCTGTGGGCGTGCGTGGGTGTGTGTGGGTTCACATCCATTTGTCCCGGTGGAACAAAGCTTTCCTCTGTCCTGTTTCAGTGTCGTAGAGGCTGTGACCATCACCAAGCTGCCACACCCCACACACACACACACACACCTGGCCCTGGGACCGAGAGAGAGAGGGGGGGGGGGTGGGGGGGGGTGTCGGAGTGAACATGCTGAGTTAGGGAGGGTGTGCACACGGGCAGGAACACTACCACAGGCTGGGTGTTCAGGGGGACCATTGTTCCTTCCACTCCTCCTTCCTCCCTGGGAAAACAGTTAGCCTGCTCCGTTTACAGCCCTGTGACTGATGTCATGTTCAAACGCTTCCCGGCCAGCTCTTCTCCTGGCCAAGTGTTCCTCTCTCTCCGCCTCGCTGTCTTCCAACACTCTTCTCTCCTCCTGTCTCTCTCTACCTCTCTGTCTTTTTTTTCTCCCCACCTTTATCCCTCTCTCTCCTTGTCTGTCTAGCTCCCGTCTCCCCCCCCCCCCCCCCCCCGCCCCGTCTATCCACATCTTTGTTCTTCTCCCCCTCTCTCCCTCTCTTTTCCTATATCTCTCCCTCTATCTCTCTCCCTCTCTCTCTAACTCTCCCTGTCTCTCTCCCTCTATCTCTCTCACTCTCTAACTCTCCCTCTATCTCCCTCCCTCTCCCTCTATCTCTCCCTCTATCTCCCTCCCTCTATCTCTCTCCCCCTCCCTCTCTCCCTCTATCTCCCTCCCTCTCTCTCTAACTCTCTCCCTGGCTCTCTCCGTTTCTTCTGTTTTGTACACACGTCCAAGGTGTGTGCGTTCGGTATACTAGCTGCTCTAACAGCAGCTGGATCCGTCATCACTCCTTCCCCCGGCTGTTTCCCCTCACAGCTTAACTGTGTTTCGGCGGCCATTTTGTTACGTAACAGTCTAGTCTTTAGTCAGACTTTTAAAAATGTCACTACAACAAAATAAATGTCTGTCTTTCTCTCTGTGTGTATGTGTCTGTGGGTGTATCTGTGTCTTTTCTGTGTCTGTGTCTCGATGTGTGTATCTGTTGTGTGTGTGTTTCTCTGTGTGTCTCTCTGTGTGTGTGTGTGTCTCTGTGTCTCTGTGTGTTTCTGTGTGTGTGTGTGTGTCTCTCTGTGTGTGTGTGTGTGTCTCTGTGTGTGTGTGTGTGTGTCTCTGTGTGTGTGCGTGCGTGTGTGTGTCTCTCTCTGTGTGTGTGTGTGTCTCTGTGTGTGTGTGTGTGTGTCTCTCTGTGTGTGTGTGTTGCCAGCTGCTGTGCGTGGAGGAGCCCCTGAGGCCCCTGCTCCTGTCTGGCCTGGAGGAGGACTCCCCGTTGGCCCGGGGCCTGGCCTGCCGCGCCCCTCTCCACCCTGCTGGCCCTGCTGGGACCCAGCCTGCACCCCGACGCCCTCCACAAGGTCTACCCCGGTAATCACACACACGCATAGATACACACACACACAGATATGTATACAGACATATACACACACACACACACAGATATACTGATGTGTGTGTATGTGTGTGTGTGTGTGCAGAGCTGCTGAAGCGTCTGGACGACAGCAGTGTGGAGGTGCGCGCCGTGGCTCTCCAAGCCCTGGGCGTGTGGCTGTCCTGCCTGGGCAAGGACTACAACTCCCAGCTCTGTAGTCCTCACCTGGAGTTCCTGTTCCAGCAGCTGCTGCTGCACCTGGACGACCCCGAGAGCCGCGTGCAGGACGCCGTGCTGGGTGAGACACACACACACACAGACATATACACACTCACACACACACACACAGACATACAGTGCCCTCCAAAAGTATTGGAACAGTGAGGCGAATTCCTTTATTTTTGCTGTAGACTGAAAACATTTGGGCTTGACATCAAATAATGAACGTGAGACCAGAGATCAACGTTTCAGCTTTTATTTCCAGGTATTTACATCAGGATCTGATGCACAACTAAGAAAATATCACATTTTGTTTGAATCCACCCATTTGTCATGTGAGCAAAAGTATTGGAACAGATATACTTAAAACATATTTAAGTGAATAAGACTTAATATTTAGTTGCAAATCCTTTGCTTTCAATAACTGCAGCAAGTCTGTGACCCATTGACGTCACCAAACTTTTGCATTCTTCCTTTTTGATGCTTTCCCAGGCTTTCACTGCAGCCTCTTTCAGTTGTTGTTTGTTTTGTGGGGTTCCTCCCTTCAGTCTCCTCTTAAGCAGGTAAAATGCATGCTCTATAGGGTTTAAGTCTGGAGATTGACTTGGCCAGTCTAATACCTTCCATTTCTTGCCCCTGATGAACTCCTTTGTTGTTTTGGCAGTGTGTTTTGGGTCGTTATCTTGCTGCATGATGAAGGCTCTGCCAATCAGTTTGGTTGCATCTTTCCTTAAATTGGCAGACAAAATGTTTCTGTAGACTTCCGAGTTCATTTTGCTGCTGCCATCATGTGTTACATCCTCAATGAAGATTAATGAGCCCGTCCTAGAAGAAGCCATGCAAGCCCAAGCCATGACATTACCTCCACCGTGTTTCACAGATGAGCTTGTGTGTTTGGGATCATGAGCAGTTCCTTTCTTTCTCCAAACTTTAGCCTTTCCATCACTTTGGTAAAAGTTAATCTTTGTCTCATCAGTCCATAAAACTTTGTCCCAGAATTTTTGAGGTTCATCTCTGTACTTTTTGGCAAATTCCAGCCTGGCCTTCCTATTCTTCTTGCTAATGAGTGGTTTGCATCTTCTGGTGTAGCCCTTGTACTTTTGTTCATGAAGTCTTCTGCGAACAGTAGAAAGTGATACCTTCACTCCTGCCATCTGGAGGTTGTTGCTGATCTCACTAACAGTTGTTTTAGGGTCTTTCTTTACAGCTCTCACAATGTTTCTGTCATCAACTGCTGATGTTTTCCTTGGTCTACCTGTTCGACGTCTGTTACTTAGTACACCAGTAGTTTTCTTCTTCTTCAGGACATTCCAAATGGTTGTACTGGCTATGGCCAATGTTTCTGCAATGGCTCTGATTGATTTTTCCATCTTCTCTAAGACTCACAATTGCTTGTTTTTCACCCAAAGACAGCGCTCCGGTTTTCATGTTGTTTTCACCTCTGAATACAGTCTGCATAGACAAAACCTATCTTACCCAATCTGAACCTGAGTGTAGACATTCAGTGGTATTTATTGATTGAATAATGTATGTAATAGGACACACCTGGGCAACAAAACACACCTGTCAGTCATATGTTCCAATACTTTTGCTCACGTGACAAATGGGTGGGTTCGAACAAAAAGGTGATATTTTCTAATTTGTGCATCAGATCCTGATGTAAATACCTGGAAATAAAAGCTGAAACGTTGATCTCTGGTTTCACATTCATCGTTTGATGTCAAGCCCAAATGTTTTCAGTCTACAGCAAAAATAAAGGAATTGGCCTCACTGTTCCAATACTTTTGGAGGGCACTGTATATACACACTCACGCATACACACCTGGAGTCCACTGTCCCGCACAATGAGAGTGAATTCTATTCTATTCGTAACCAAAACTGTACCCCGAACATTGACCTTTTCGACCTCAATCTGACCCCTCACCTTCACCAGACTTCAAACCTTAGATCAAGCCTGTCAGTTTTGATCAGTCCTGGACACGTCGTCCTTTTTGTCATGGTGACCGTCTGTCAGAGTGACCACGACAAGTGTTCCTAATGCCGGGGAGTGGCGACGATGACGCCCCGCAGCCTTGGGATAATCAGGACCGGGTGGGGGGGGGGGGGGGGGGGGGAGCAGGGTTCCTCCATCACACAGCACCACATTAGCCCCGGCACGCTTCCAGAACCCCCTCCCCTCAATCTTTTCAAAGACTCTCATCCATCTCAGTTTTCCACTCCATTTATCACTAAAGATGGAACCCCCCCCCCCCATCACCCACACACCCCCCAAAAATGCTTTTGATGCCTTGGTGATGTCATCGGCACCCCACCGACACCCACCCACACCACCAAGGGGACGCTCCTTGCCACCGTGCCCAGGGCAGGCATCCCTCGGCGGGGCTAACGTGAGCCTCCTAACCCCCCCCCCCCTCGCTCCGCACTCTGGGAGAACAGCCCCTGTAATCACCTCCACATGGAGACCCCTTCTCTCCTCGTCGCTTCACACACGCCCCCCCCCCCCCCCCCCCCCCCCGTCTCACGTAATCCCTCGCTCTCTTTTATCTCTCCTCTCGTCCCATGTCTCCTGCGAGGTGTTTTCCTACTGGCTTGACAAGTCGTGCGTGTGTGTGTGTGTTTGTGTGAGAGAAGGAGAGAGAGAGAAATGTATTTACTGGTGGAAACTCTGAGAGGGGTTTTCCTGTACAAAAAAGCAGAGGTTTAGCTCCCTAGGCACCAACTGGGGAACTTGTTTCACTCTCCTGTCTCCTCTCCTGTCTCCTCTCCTTCCCCCTCATCTCCTCTACCCTCCCCACACAACAGAGCCCCTTCCAGGTAGCAGGTGTGTGTGTGTGTCTGTGTGTTTCTCTGGAGAGCGTTCGGTGTACTAGCTGCTCTAACAGCAGCTGGATCCATCATCGCTCCTTCCGGCTGTTTCCTCACAGCTTAAGTGTCTCGGCGGCCATTTTGTTACGTAACAGTCTGGTCGAAGTCCGACTTCCAAAAACCTCACAACAACAAAATCCAAGTGTGTACGTAGGGGCCAGCGTGATGGGGAGGGAGAGGAGGTGATGGGGAGGGAGAGGAGGTGATGGGGAGGGAGAGGAAGTGATGGGGAGGGAGAGGAGGTGAAGGGGAGGGAGAAGAGGTGATGGGGAGGGAGAGGAGGTGATGGGGAGGGAGAGGAGGTGAAGGGGAGGGAGAGAAGGTGAAGGGGAGGGAGAGAAGGTGAAGGGGAGGGAGAGGAAGTGATGGGGAGGGAGAGGAGGTGATGGGGAGGGAGAGGAGGTGAAGGGGAGGGAGAGGAGGTGATGGGGAGAGGAGGTGATGGGGAGAGGAGGTGATGGGGAGGGAGAGGAGGTGATGGGGAGGGAGAGGAGGTGATGGGGAAGGAGAGGAGGTGATGGGGAGGGAGAGGAGGTGAAGGGGAGGGAGAAGAGGTGATGGGGAGGGAGAGGAGGTGATGGGGAGGGAGAGGAGGTGATGGGGAGGGAGAGGAGGTGAAGGGGAGGGAGAGGAGGTGATGGGGAGGGAGAGGAGGTGATGGGGAGGGAGAGGAGGCGATGGGGAGGGAGAGGAGGCGAAGGGGAGGGAGAGGAGGTGATGGGGAGGGAGAGGAGGTGAAGGGGAGGGAGAGGAGGTGATGGGGAGGGAGAGGAGGTGATGGGGAGGGAGAGGAGGTGAAGGGGAGGGAAAGGAGGTGATGGGGAGGGAGAGGAGGTGATGGGGAGAGGAGGTGATGGGGAGGGAGAGGAGGTGAAGGGGAGGGAGAGGAGGTGATGAGGAGGGAGAGGAGGTGAAGGGGAGGGAGAGGAGGTGATGGGGAGGGAGAGGAGGTGATGGGGAGGGAGAGGAGGTGATGGGGAGGGAGAGGAGGTGATGGGGAGGGAGAGGAGGTGAAGGGAGGGAGAGGAGGTGATGGGGAGGGAGAGGAGGTGATGGGGAGGGAGAGGAGGTGATGGGGAGGGAGGAGCTAGCAGATGGCGCGGTTGCTTCCGTACCTGGGACAGTCTGCCCCCCACCCACCCAGGGTCCTCCTACAGCCCCTCCCAAAGTCCATCCGTTTAGCTTTTTCTTCTTCTTCTCGAGTGTCTGTGGGACCTTGTCTGCTGAAAGCTCACTGACAGGAGATGGAAATCAAGTTTATCAACTGACCTTCACTTGAGAACTTGGTGTGTGTGTGTGTGTGCGTGTGTGTGTGTGTTGGGCTGACCATGAGGGTATTCCCTTCCGTCATGAAACGAGCAGCCTGACTGACTGATGGCACGCCACATAACAGCCAGCACGCCTATCCGGACAGATCCCTTTGTCTCATTTATGTCTGCGTTTGAACTTTTCAATCTCTCTTTCTTTCGTTTTTTCCTTGCTTCCTCCCCCGCCCCCCCCCCCTCTCTCTTTTCGTCTTGATCCCATTCTTATATGGTTCTTGGATTTCAAACACGTCTCCTGAAGGGCTTGATGTCTACCGCTCGTCTGACAGGATGATGGACAGTGCACGTACCCCCCCCCCCCCCCCCGATTCCTCCACCTCCCATAATCCCCACCAACAACCACCGCCTGTCCTGCCAGTGCCTGCGCTACCTGCCCCCCCACACACACACACACACCACTGGCACGCTCATCACCCATCATCATTGTTCTCCTTTGTTCTCCCAACACGCCCTTCTCTCCCCCCCCCTCCTCCCCCGTCCAGAAAACAGTATATACAAGTTAGAGAATTCCCCTCTTTATGTTTCCCTTTCGAAGGAGGGGTGGGGGGTGAGGTGGTACAAAGCCGGTTCCGTCCGGAACGGGGAGGGGGCCCTGACTGACTGGCTGAGGCGGCCAGGCTGAAGGGAGGCGTGTCAGTGCCACAGGGCCGTGTGTCCCACGTGTGGCCCTCCGTAGACGTCTGACAGCTGACACTCGCGGGCCCAATTCATGTCCTTCCACACCAGCATGTCGAGGGAAGGTCTGGGGAACTCCCTGGCGGGGGGACGTTTTCCAGTGGGGCGACACTGCCACCTGGTGGAGAGTGGGAGGACAGTTGTCCTGGATTTGGGTTTGAGTCCAGGACAGGTTTTAGTCAAGGTCGTGCAGATGCAGCCTCTGGTATTGCAGGGACGGAAGGGTCGGAGTGCTCTCCGTCTCCTTCTTCTGGTTCTCCTGGAGGTGACCCCTAACGGTCCTCTCTCTCTCTGTTCCCCTTCAGAGGTGCTGAAGGCAGGCAGCTCCGTGCACCCAGCTCTGCTGAAGCAGGAAGTGGAGGCCGTGAGGGACAAACAGCGCAGCCCCGCCTACTGCGACCAGCTCCTCCAGCACATCCAGTCTCTACCCAGGGACGAGGCATAGTCGCCGGGGCGTCGACCTGGACTCGCACGCACGCGTGTTCAGACACATACATTCAGATTGGATTCAGTTCAATTCACACACACACATATTTTGATACACACACACACACAAGTGCGTTCTTTGACAGGCACTCGGTCACACGAACGACCGCGACGACACAACGTGTCACAGCGTGCTTTGAGAGACGTTGGAAACATTCACTGTCCAGTCGTCGGACGACCGTGTCAGAACGATCCAGTCGTTGGACGACCGTGTCAGAACGATCCAGTCGTTGCTTTTCCTGGGTTTGGATCGGTTCATCACCCAAGTTCTTGCTCTGCGCGTGTTCGAACCCCGTGCGTCATTTTAGCGGGATTGTTTTGCAGGATCCTGAATTCAATTAATTGTGTTCTGTGCCTTGGTTTTATCCTCTGTATGTTTTTGGTCAAGAAATCTTTTTGCTAAAAAAAAAAATATATATATAAAGTTGCGTGAGTTGTTTCCTGTGTCCTAGTCTAATGAGCTTGTACTCATCAGGTATTGATCAGGTTGGTATCACTTCCTCATGGTGGGCGGTGTCGCGGGATGATATTTTATTCAAGCGTCTTTACAAACAGTCTTTACAACACGTATACTCATCCACACCTGCACACACAGAGCAAACCTGACACAAATGACAGTTCAAGAAGCAACTGAAATTCCAATTTAATTCTTTTGACAAGCAATGTTACAGTGGGCTTCACACATGCCTATCAACTTCAGTATATCATGGTTGTGATCTGGCCACTTATGGCTGCACCACCTTAGGAGTGATGGTGCCCATCACAGTGATGCGGTCTGGATCCCACACACAGTCTTCTTCCAGACCACTCTTCACCATGCCACAGTTAGGAGGAACCCAGGCCGTGTCATAACCACGATCGTGCCAGGTTGTCTTATCTGGGTGGTTCAGGGAGTTGATTTTGATCACTTTGCCAACATTGACCTTCACCCTCAGAACAACCCTCTCATGCTCAGGCAACTCTAGTGGATATCTGCTAGCCTTCTGCAGGTCTCGGCTGAGATACACCCCTGGACCCAACATCACTGTGTCTGTTCCTAACATATCCTTTGTGGATGGCTGGAACCCATTCCTCCGTATAGCTTTAGCAGCCTCTTGGCTGGTACCGTGATACATGATGTAGGTCTGACCAGTCTTGGGTTCTGGATGATCGAGTGGTGTCGACCCTGGGGGGAGAGTGAAGTCAACCTCTGCCCAGGTGCACTGAGACACTTGGGGCGCTGGCTTGTACATATTACTGTGGGAGACAAAGGGGTGGTAACTTAAAGATCCTGTAAAGCAAATTCCATGATTTGCTTCTCAGTACACTATATATATGTGTGAAATGAGTTCCTGAAAGCATGTGCAAAGCTCTACAACTTTGTCGCACTGAAATGTGGAGTTAGACTGTTGAACAGTTTCTCTTCCGTTTTCAGCTCAGGTTTTGTTTAGGCGGAGCCAAAACCCGACTGATCTACGTCACAGCCACCTATGTACGTCAGATCACAGACGGTTTATATAACCTGAATTCTGTTACTCAGCTGGTACGATGCAAAGACATTAACACATAAAACACTCAGAGACTGCAGGTAAGTATGTTCTGATATCTACAATTGATTTAGCTAGTGTTGCTGTTGTTGCTAAATTCAATAAATTCAAGCTCCTTCAGGCGACACGCTCCCCCCAGTCTCAAGCAGAGAAGACTGCTGATTTTCTCACGATTTCAAAGCCTAATTTAACACACTTGTCTGTGGGTTTTTTTTAATTCGAATTTGGATATGTAGTTAACAACACATTATTCTGTGGTATGATGGGGAATTTAAAACACATTTTCGATTCCACTTTACAGGATCTTTAACAATCTTTTCACATCGCGAAGCCCAAAGACAACACATGAAATTCCTCTGCCATCATATTTTTGTCACACTACTGGCACACTACCGTAAAGAAATGACTGTAGATGTATGTACTGCAACTAGTTACTATTGTAAACATACAATACTTTTCTTACAGTGTGTTTAATATTATTAAATCACAATGTGACAAAACCAAGATGCTTGCTGTCTGACATTCCAACAGATTCATTATGAAGTACATACACTTTATATAGCTATAAACAATACTATTTAGGATTTACTGTAATTAACTATTTAAATGTGAAATGAAGAAATAGGAAATTTAGATTATCTCCTCAAGGTTAACACTTTAACAGGGTTTCTTTTTGACTGACACATTTACATTTATTCATTTAGCAGACGCTTTTATCCAAAGCGACTTCCAAGAGAGCTTTACAAAGTGCATAGGTCACTGATAATAACAACAAGATTGCCCCAAAGCATTGCGGGTAGCCAAAAACAAGAAGTACACATTGTGAACAACCAAAAAAATGGGAGCGTCTGGGTAGATTGTAGACCAGGCGGGCCGCTGCGTTCTGAATCCTCTGAAGAGGGCGGGTTGCGCATGCTGGGAGACCGGCAAGCAGCGAGTTGCAGTAGTCTAACTTGGAGAGGACAAGTGCTTGGACAAGCAGCTGGGTGGAGTGCTCAGACAGGTATCTCCTGATCTTCCGGATGTTGTAGAGGGTGAATCTACACGACCGGGAGACCGCAGCAATGTGGGCCGTGAGGGAGAGCTCGTCATCCATGGTAACCCCAAGGTTCCTGGCAGAGGATGAGGGGGTCACTGTCGCAGATCCCAGGGTGAAAGAGAGGTCGTGGGAGATGGAGGGTTTGGCCGGGATGATGACAAGTTCCATTTTGGCAAGGTTCAGCTGGAGGTGGTGCTCGGTCATCCAGGCGGAGATGTCTGCGAGGCAGGCCTCAATCCTAGCTGAGATCCCCGGATCGGTCGGGGGGAACGACAGGTACGGCTGGGTGTCGTCAGCGTGGTAGGAGAAGCTATGAGCAGTGGTAGGAGAAGCCACATTTCTTTATATCCTGTCTACTGTGATTACTAGAAATGTACATGTTCACTACAAACGTATATATATATATAAGTTTCTATATATATATAAGTTTATATAATTTATATATATTTATATATATATATATGCAGTAAGGTGAGGCGGGTAAGGGTGACTTTTATAATGCTTTTGACATGGGTGGAGCCAAGGGCGTAGGTTTGGTCTCAGACTTGGTGGGGACATCCACCCATCGGACATCCACCCATCAACCCCACCCCCACCCCCCCACCCCCACCCCCACCCCCCGGAGCGCAAATCGAGATGCCATTCTGTACTATCCCTAAAGAGCTAATATAACTGTATAATCTAAAAAAGGCACTCTCAGAAAAAGATACTGTGATAATGAGACTGTAATGCAGAACAACAAAATGTTTTATTATCATAAACCTCACCTGAAGCCCTGATGCTGTTTCCTCAGCCTGCTCTACATCTGGAGTGTTTTCATGCTGTCTTTCCTACATACTAAATGGTTCATTCATTTTGTAGCCTATCCTATGGCTAGCAAGTTTAACCCTCCAGCCATATTGTATAGTGTTATTTGGACATTAATAATCAAATAATGATACATTATATTTGAATAACCAACAGTGTTAACTTATTCACATTGCCAACTGTTTTTTCCAGCACCTGTCTGGCAATGCAGTGACAGTCCATCAACTGTGAATTTGTCCTAGGCTAGACTCCTAACCTTGGTTGAAAGATTAGCTACAGAAGCTAGGTTTAGCTGTAACAATATCCTGGGTAACATATAATATCACCAGTTAATACTTTTTCCACAGGAGAATCTGCATTTGAAAGCCTGGTCACTACCACTGCTAGTGTGGCTAGTTATTTAGCCTGACTTACACTCTGCTTTTTGAAAAAGCTTCGTATGTCCCCTTTCTTCTACTTGGGTGGAGGCATATCTGATCTACAAAGCACAAAGATGGGCAAACATGTACATGCTGAAGGGCAAAGGGAATATTAAAATGTGTTACTCTGGCCTTTTATGTATGTATTGTTGGCAGACAGCCCTGGTAAGTTAGCTGTACCGTTGTTGCCGACACACCTGCAACCTTGTCTGCGACTGCCAGTGCAAGCAAGCAAAGTATCATGTGCTTCTTCCGTGCGTGTCGCGTGTGAGATAACCCTCTCCTTTCGGGTTTTCAGCCAATCAAATTATGGCGTTTCTTGTACTGTCCCGTCCTGGCCGTCGGAGTCGATCCAAATAGCAGCACAATTCCCCAAAATATTGGTGGGGACATTTTCAAATGTTGGTGGGGATAAGTACCTAGCGTCCCCCCTAAATCCACGCCCATGGGTGGAGCTTAGGTATGGTCTACATAACTTTCATTTACCTGTAAAACACTCTTCTTTTGCTTTCACTTTGTCTGCTTATAGCACAGATCAGAAATGCCTAGGTAGGTGTTTGCTGGGGGCAGGTGAAACATCTTTTTACTGAAACATCTTTTTACTCTCTAATCTAATCTACTGTAGCATTAACTACAGCTGGTGCCCTGCTGGCTGCTGTTTGTCACGCCCACGACCACACCCAAGACCACGCCCACGACCACGCCCCAGCTTTAGTGGTTCTTTGCCTGCCCTCCCCAGTATGTCCCTGAGTTGTGTTACCAGTTCCACCCGTGGCTCGTTAGAAGTTGGTCAGTGTTCTCGTTTGTGTGATTTATTTCACCTGCACCTTGTTTGGTATTTAAGTTCCTGTTTTGTGTTGTGTCACTGTCGGTCCCTGTCAGCGTTTACGTGAGTATCCCTGCTGTGGTCTGGTTCTGGAATAGATTAACGTCTTGTGTCCTGTCTCCTTGCCTGTCTCCTTACCTGTCTCCTTGTCTGTCTCCTTGTCTGTCTCCTTGCCTGTCTCCTTGTCTGTCTCCTTGCCTGTCTCCTTGCTCTTGGGTCCATCCTCTCTAAATCAAATCAAATCAAATCAAATTTATTTGTATAGCCCTTTTTACACGCAAGCATGTCACAGAGGGCTTCACATGCGCCCATAGAACTGCCCCTCAACCAACCTAAACCCTCAAGGAAGACAAGGAAAAACTCCCACCGGGAGAAAAAATGGAAGAAACCTTGGGAGGAGCAATTCAGAGAGGGATCCCCTCCTCCAGAGACGGTTGGTAAGAGAGAGGAGCAGAACACAAGCTAAACATAGTCATACAGTGTCAATGGGTTTTGAAACACCAAAATCCATTGTTCGGCTTTATAGACGTTGTAAGACGTCTCTACAGTCGCTACTGACGCTAAGATGGCCTTGCTTTTATAAAACATGATTGTAGATGTATGTACCGCAACTAGTTACTATTGCAAACATATAACACTTCGTACAGTGCGTTTAATATGATTAAATCACAGTGTGACAAAATCCAAGAACACATTAGAACAGACTCAATATGAAATACATAAACTGTTTATTATATAGCTATAAACAATCATATTTAGTAGTTACAGTATTTACTGGCTGACACTTTAACAGTTTTTCTTTGTGACTATCAAATTTGTTTATTCTGTCTACTGTGATTATTAGAAAAGTACATGTTCACTCCAGTGTTTGCTGAGGCAGGTGTTTGCTGAGGCAGGTGTTTGCTAAGGCAGGTGTTTGCTAGCTGAAACATGTGTTGAAGACAGAAGTTGAGCAGTATGCTCAGCTGTAAGCGTTAACTAGAACAGATGAAGGTCTTGGACCTTCATTCACGATAATCAATTTAAATCAGTTGTACTGGGTATATCAAAAGATACTTAGAAGTGTGTGTTGGTTGACTTATTAACAGACGGAAACATGGACTTTGGTCGTTCATGACTGGTTGCTGTTCTAGCCAAAGGTTGCTTTTCAAGGAGGAGACTGGTTTCTTAAAATTCAAATGCAAATTATTTTTATTTCATCTCATCAAAGATACAGACATTGGGCTTTCCACGATGAAAGCCTGCCATAGCTTAAGCAAACCTTTTCATTTTATCTTAACACAAAATGCTCCCTTAAGAAAACCAGTCATGAATGACCAAAGTCCATGTTTCCGTCTGTAAATAAGTCCCAAAGGGAAGAACCATAAGACAATGACTTGTATTCACTTGACTTGTGTATTCATATACACTATATTCTCAAAAGCTCAATATAGACTTATCTTATAAGATTATGTATGCACGCATCAGGAAAACACAATCATACTGTTTGATTTAGACAATTAATGTACCATCCATTCTTCAGCTTGCGGTAATTAATCTTTCCCATAACATACTGGTGTTCAGAAATTGCATGCAACACCAACAGCACAGACGACAGCTAAGAAGAGGGTAACATTGTCAACCATCTTCCTGACAAAGTCAATTCCTTGTCTGTGCAAACTTTCATGGTGATTAAAACCCCATTCTGGCCATGATTCTGGCTAAGAATTTGATTTTGATTCTGGTTGCCTCTGGGTGTCTGATCTGAGGAAAGATGATGTCTAGAATAGTGATGCGGTCTGGATCCCACACGCAGTTTTCATCCAGACCACTCCTCACCATGCCACATTTAGGAGGAACCCAGGCTGTGTCATAACCACGATCATGTCTGGTCTCCTGGTAGAAATGGCCTCGTCTGTTGTGTTTTTTCACTGGGGTTCAAGGAATTGAACTCTCTCATGTGTCTGTCTATTGCAGTTCTGTGACCTTGATGGTCTACGGCTAGCACACCTCAAGTTTCCGCCACCATGACACTGCTGGACGCAGTCCAGGCGGTGTGGAGCATCTACGATTACTTCCACACCAGTGCCAAGGACGAGAGGATCTACACACTGGAGAACTCTCTGTCCATCCATCAGTGTGTCATCGTCACTCTGGTGGCAGGCCTGGTTCTACTCATCCTCTGGAGAAAACACTGAATATGTGGGCTGTGGAACTCTGACTATGAAACATCTTTCAGACTGGATGGAAAGGGACATGCACACTTAAGGTCAAAAACCTTTGGAGGGCCATCCCCGCTAATATTCAAACAAAATAGAAAGACAGCAAAAGGCTGTTGATGTTAGTTGTTGGATAGTGATGAATAAAGTGTTTCGTCTGTCTTCATAAACGGAGTGACTAAGTTCAGTTGAATTCTGGATTTTAATAAGTATGATCAATCTGCAGATTGGGAGAGAACCAGACTTCTGACAATAAATGACAACACAACACCAGGCTTAGGTCTCAATCATGTCTCTCTCTGCTCTGAAGGCCAGAGGACCATCTTTTATAGGGCACAAGAATGTAAACACAGATAATGACAGTCAGGCAGTAATGACGTTACAACAGTCTCACAGAGATTCACAGCTCCCAACACATGACCACTCAGACTAGAGAGTTCATAGTTGGCACTCTCCTTGTAGTCATGACAAGGAACATTTACCCAGTACTTACTCCTGAACTCGAACATCTATTAACCCTGACACATAGACACAATCTACTCTTATTAATAGTAAGCTTACATGAGAACATACTAACTAGTATCCAATGACTAGTTCTATTGGTTAGTGAATAATGTAAGTACACAGGAAATCGCAATTTTTTCCACAGTCCCCCCTTTTGACGTTTAACGTCAACACAACAACCATTCATCAACTGTTTATCTGGGCCTGCTGTGGTGCCTTACATTTCACAAGTTTCACAACATTTCAATACATTAACAATCAAACAATACAGTATCTGTTACTACTCAGTACAGCATACATGATTATAGGATTTGAAGGAGTATTAGGTAGTACCCAATCAGGTGAAAAAGTACAAAGTCAATGAAGTGAATAGCTTTTGTTTAGTTCTCTAGATAGGGCTCCCAGAAATGACCTTAACCCTCTTTCTATTTTCCTCGTTCAAAGTTGCATGGCATTATACACTTTGGTGATATTGTAACCTCTGATTCATCCTAATAACACAGGCATTTCCTACAAAAGAACTAGCTTACAGCTATTCACTTCATAAGCAAACAGCATAATGACAGTTTATCAACGATTCTAAAACAAACAGGCATATTTCTCTCCTGGACATAACCAAGGGTCATGCTCTCGTGAGCTAAACACAGCAGGGTATAGACCAAACACTGTTAATTACATGTAAATTCAGAGCATTTCAAACAGTATACAAGCAATAAAGTAACCATTATCTTTAATTATTGTTAACTGATCTGTGGTTAAGGACAGATCTCTTCAAGTTGCATACAGCATTGTATATCAATTGGAATATAGAAGGAGGCAAATGGCCATCTTTATTACATTGGCAAAGTAGTCACTTGGTACTTGAGATTACATATCAGACATGTCCATCATTCTCAGGGCAATACAGTAATAATCTAATGCCGCTCTTAGTCACACATCCAAGGTCCAGGTTCTTTACACTGATGTTCTTTATTGCGTCGACAAAGATAGACACCAAAACACCGTAGAACTATGCATAAAATGAATAAAAGACATACAGCAATCAATCATACGTTCATAAACACTAAAATAATAACCAAACAAAATACACATACCACTTTTGCCTGCTTGTGGACTAAGAGTGGATGGATATACAGCTTGTACCGTCTTCTCCAATTAGCTCAACCTTAGCTAACTTAAACACGCGGACATCAATCAATTTACGCTTAACAGGAAGTGACATACCACGTGTGATTGCTCAAGATGCCACATAGTGGAGAAACAATATAAAACTTTTTACTGCAATTACACTCCCACCATCACACAAGGTGTGATCTTAAAGACCCAAAGGTTAGTTCAAACAGAATTCCTCACAGTTATCAAAACACAAGTACATGAACACATGTCAGGTGCATTCGGGAAACACATTAAACGTACACTTTAATCAGATTCAAGTAAAGATACTGTTTTGTGTATGGGTCTGTCTAGATATACTGGCTTAGTGGTGCGTGCACTGTTGCTGTCTAGTGTTGCGTCACCGACCAAAAGTTTGACCTTCCTGACCCGTCCATCAGATCCTGGGAAGACTTCAACCACTTTCGCAAGCTTCCAACGGTTCCGTGGTACCAGGTCATCTTGAAATAGGACAACGTCATTGACCTTTACGTCCCGGCGATCCTTACTCCACTTACTCCTTTGTTGCAAATTCAAAATATACTCCTTCTTCCACCTAGTCCAGAACTCATTAGCCAGGAATTGGACTCTCTTCCATCTCTTCCTTAGATAGAGATCTTTTCTACAGAACTCTCCAGGTGGTGGTGCAATAATCTCAGACTTCATAGTCAAGATATGGTTTGGCGTTAATGGCTCTGGCGCCAATGGATCGTTGAGGTGTTCAGAGGTCAAAGGTCGACTATTCACGATTGCCATAGCTTCTTACATGAGAGTTCTAAGTGAAGAACTGTCTAGGGTTCTGGCAGACTGATCTAAGATGGCTGTCAGGACACTCCTCACTGTTCGGATCTGTCGCTCCCAGACTCCGCCCATGTGACTGGAGGAAGGCGGATTCAGGATGAAGCGACAGCCTAGCTCTTTCACGCGCTCTTGAGTAAATCCTTTCATGATTTCCATGAACTCTCTCTTCGCACCGACAAAGTTAGTGCCTTGGTCGCTATGGAGCTGACTTACATTCTCACGGATGGAAATGAAGCAACGCAATGCGTTAAGAAATGTGTCAGAAGTTACTGAGATCATCAAGCACTTCAATATGAACAGCTCTAGAACACATGCAAGTGAACAGAAGGCCATATCGCTTCAATTCCTTTCTTCCATCCTTCACATAGAATGGCCCCAAACAGTCCATTCCATTGTATGGAAGGGGTAGGTTCTAATCTTTCAGACGGTAGATCAGCCATGACTTGTTCTTGGATGCATTTGCGATACTTCCTGCATTTCACGCATTTGTAGATGATGGAGGACACTTCACTGCTACATCCCAGAATCCAAAAGCCATTAGAGCGGATCTCATTCATGGTCATGCCACGACCTTGATGGCAAATCCGTTCAAGAAAATGCGTTATGAGTAGACGAGAAACATGATGTCCCTTAGGAAGAATAGCGGGGTGCTTGACATAGGGATGGAGTGCTGCACGAGTCAATCTTCCTTCCTCCCACCCGCAGACTATCCTGGTCATCCACAAATGGACTTAACTTGTGCAGTTGAAAGACTGGTTTGATTTCACCTCTTTCCCTTGCTTGAGAGCCTTGATTTCTTCCCTGAAGACTTCTTCTTGGACTAAGCGGATTATGAATTGTTCAGCCTCTCGTCTTTCATCAAGTGATGTGGACTCTGATCTTTCTGTCAGCCCTTTCATATTCTTTGCACAGCGCTTGAGTCTTGCTACAGCCTTCGCCATTTTACTCCAGCCTGAGAACCTTTGCAAGCGATCCAACAGAGATATCAGCTCTGTTACTTTGGTTGTGTGGACTTGAGCCTTTTTGAGCTCTGGGTCACCGTCACTCACTCCCACCTTGACCTCTACTTTGGGGAGTTCTCTTTGCCACAGGAAACTTGGCCCAGCGAACCAATTTGACTCCATGAGCTCCTTTGCAGTGAGTCCACGAGAGGCATGGTCTGCTGGGTTATGTTCTATAGCCACATGCCTCCATTGTTGAGGTTGTGTGCTTGACTTGTTGAATTCTATTGGCCACAAAGACATGAAACCGTCTTGCCTCATTGTTAATGTAGCCAAGAACGACCTTGGAATCGGTCCAATAGTATTCACTGAGCTGACTCAATTCCAATTCTCTTTTAAGCAGATCACCTGTTCTAGTGGCGATGACGGCAGCAGAGAGCTCTAATCTGGGGATGGTTGTCACTTTCGTTGGTGCCACTTTGGCCTTCCCCATGACAAGTGTACAATGCACTTCACCAGACAGGGTCACAGTCCGAAGGTAAGAGCAGACTCCATAGCTGGTCGCACTGGTATCAAAATTTTTTTGCAATTTATGACACTGAACATCTTTAAATGTTGGTGGCACATTCCCAATGTGGCTTGAGGTCATCTGGAAGTGGCTCGTCCCAGCCTACCTTGTCTCTACACATGGTTTGCAGTATTCTTTTCCCCACTAGAATGAAGGGTGCCACAAACCCAAGGGGATCAAACATTGAGACCACTGTTGACAGAACACCTCTTCTGGTGAATGGGTTTTCCTTCACAGTCACTCGGAATTGGAATGTGTCAGATGCCACACACCACTGCACTCCGAGTGTCCGTTCTACCTTGGACTCTCCTAGGGCAAGGTCAAAGTCATCTGCACCTTCAGCACATTCTTCTCTTGGGAGAGAAGCAACCACCTGCTTACTGTTAGAGATGAACTTGTGCAGGTGGAGCTTCCCAGACTTGCATAGGTCTCTGGCTTCTCTCACAAGCTGGATAGTCTCAGACTCTGTTTCAACACTTGTCAGACCGTCGTCGACCTAGAATTTGCATTGTATGAATCTTACTGCAGCTTGACTGAACTTGCCCTCACCTTGAGCAGCGAGATACTTGAGTACAAAGTTTGCGCATCCAGGCGAGGAGGAAGCGCCGAACAGGTGGACTCTCAGTCGGAATACTGATGGCTGTGCTTCCAACTCACCCTTTTCCCACCACAAGAATCTGAAGTAGTCTTGATCTTCCTGTGTGACATGGAACCAGGGCCGGACTGGCCATCGGGGATACCGGGAGAATCCCCGGTGGGCCGACGGGGTTGGGATGGTCCAAAACACCGGCCCACTTCCATTACCAACCGGCCCTCTGACATCGCCAGGATCTCATATTATTTCACATGTCACAGCTTGAATACGTAAAAATAGTTATTAGACCTTTTGTAGTCTGGATTCACTGACTGATATTTATACTGCTCCTTGCGATCTGTATTTACACTCATGGTGCCGATTTTTCAAAAATATTCTGACCTGTCTTCTGAAATGTGTTCTTACGGACTTTACGTTAAACGGAAGTTTAACGTAAGAAATTCAACATATATGATGTAATTTCTTTGTAATCATCCAAAATAATGCTAAGTGTATATGGGTATTTTTCAAAGTAGGCCAATGACTGGTCGATACGTGCGATCGATGCATTGAGTGGACAACGTGTTTTGAGTGGGCCGCGCACCGTTTACTGAGTGGGCCGGTCTGACAGTAAAACTCCCGGGCCACTTTTTCCCCCCAGTCCGTCCCTGCATGGAACTGATGGAACATGCGCTCTACGTCGCACATGATGGCCACTTGACCCTTACGGAAGCGGCACAGGACTCCTACAAGGGTGTTTGTAGGTCACGTCCAGTCAGAAGATGTTCATTCAGGTAAGTGCCATGAAATTTTGCAGAGCAGTCAAAGACTATTCGGATCTTGCCGGGCTTCTGGGGGTGATAGACCCCATGGTGAGGGATGTACCAGGCTGGCCAACTACTAATCTCCCACTCCGGAACCTTTTCTGCATCGCCTCTGGCAATAATATCCGCCATGAAGGCCATGTAATCTTCATAGTACTGTCTATCTTTCCTGAAGCGTCTCTTTAGACACTGAAGTCGATGTTCTGCACAAGCCTTGTTGTTTGGCAGAATTGGCCTTTCTTCTTTGAAGGGCAGTGGCATCACTAAATGCCCGTCCTCCTTCTGCTTGATACCTTGCTTCAGCTTGGCTAAAAAACGCAAGTCTTCTTGGGACATAGCTACGTCTTCGCGGGGTCCTCTCTTTGAAATTGGATTCAAAGATCTTCACCATGTCTGCTAGAGTAAGTATTTCCTTCACTTTAGTCCGGCACACAAAGTGGACTTCAGACTTGAGTCTGAGAGGTGGTTGAGTGGCTGGAAAGACTTCTCTTGAGATGATTCGATGACTGACTCCGATTTCATCTTCGAGACCACCATCAAAATCACTGTAGCCAATGATGCTCCACCCCAACACAGACTTCTGGGCAAATGGCTGGCCTTCTGCGCCACTGACCACATTTCTTGGAAGCAAGAGTTGGGGGCAGTTATAGCCAATCAGCAATCTCACTTCACAGTAGAGAATTTATAATACATGACAATACAATTCTAGAACTGTTATCATTAGCTGCATCACGGGCACTGTGCCCTAGTGAATATAGCAACGGGAACAATGCTTGCACGACTTTATAAAAGATGCATGTATTAAAGTTATGTATTGTGCTTATTAAATTGATGTCTTATGAACTTAGAAGTGTGCTCAGGCTTAAACATTGTGTCTCACACAGGGTGTGGGAAACAGGCTGTATTTTGTGTCGTTATCTCTCCATTTCAGAAGCAACCTTGAAACCGGGCTGAGACAGCACCCGAGCAGGTGGGACGCATAGGCAAGTACAACTCCCTACTGCACAGGAGAACAAGCTCAACCCTCTTCTTGTGTTTTTTGTTTTACTGCACTGTATAATATATGCTGGGGCAGGGACAGATAATCAGTTGGACTTCGTGAACCAGCCCAAACTCTGTTGCTGGTAGGGAAACGTAGACAACCCCAGAGCTCTGTACTTGTTGATTTCCAACTGCTGCATTAAAGCTGATATTATCGGACCTCTGCGACTCCAGACCACTCTTTCTAGAACAAATATTTGTGTCATTGAATACGATCATTACATATCGGAATAGACACAGAGATTTCGAATCCTTCAACAGTCAAGTTCAGATGGCATCTCATCAGCTAGATGTTCTAGATGAGGCCAACCTTTTGCAGTTCTGCATGTGGAAAAATGTCGGATTTATTGGCAGGTATGTATTCTCTGGTGTATGTTACTGGGAGCTTGATTCTTTCTTCAGGCATCAAGCCTCTAACTTGTAGTCCATACAACTTGTGACTCGACACAACCTTTGTTCTTGACGTGATTGTGGAGATCTTGAGTCTCGCAGGGTCTTGCTTGACGTGCAACAGATCAGCTATATCCTTTAGAATAAAGGTGGTGTCGCTCTGAGTGTCAAGCAAGGCATACACCAAAACCTCCTCCTCAGGATTAGCTACTGTTGACACGTACACAGGAAGGATTGACGACGTGTGAGTACTTTTCTTCTGCTGAATGACTCTGTTGGAGGTTGCTTGCTGCATCTCTAGATGGTCATTGGGTTGCTCAGGCCTTCTTTCTGCAGACCCTTGGCTCACCAGGGTGTTTTGGTGAGTTCTGAGTCTTTGGTGTTGCTGGTGTTGCTGGTTTCTCTCCCAATCTTGATGCAGACAGGTTGGATGACGTTTGTTGCATTTCTCACAGACGCTTCTTGAGATGCAGCACTTGGAATTGGGACCGATCTTGAGACAGCCGAAGCACAGTTTCTCTGACTGAACAAATTTCACTCTTTCTTCAACTGGCTTTTCCATGATCGTTCAACATGTATGCAAAGTATGTCCATGCCTTTTGCAAAAAACACACACAGAGTTGCTCTTCTCACTTGAGCTTGTGGTGAACGTCTTGGCGCTTGAGTTACGATTTCTGTGAAGCTTGTGATCTGGATCACTTTGTCTAGACCCTTCTTGTTCTGCTGGCTTTAATGCTTGTAATGAGGTGATAGGATTACAGGCAATCCTGGCTTCTTTGTTGAGAAAATGAACAAAGTATTTGAAGTCAGGAAAGGCTTTGCGTTAATCTTGAAAGATTGTAGCTGTTCTGTTCCAACGGGAACTCAACCAGTCAGGCAAATTGGCGATGATTCTCTGATTTTCAACACAGCCATTCAGAGTTTGCAAGCCCTGAATATAAGGCATGGCGGTTTCAACGCTCATTAAGAAGTCTACAAACTCACAAAGATCCTTACAGTCTTTAGAAGCAATCTTATGCCATGACTGTATCTTGTCTCTGTATGCTTTGCCAACTATGAAGGGATTTCCGAAGCGGTCATCAAGTATGTCTCAGGCATCACGATAGGCATCTTGTGTTCCGATTAAGGAATATCCTTCAATAGCTCGTTTGGCCAAGCCACCTACGTACTTGCGTAGAAAAAATAGTTTTTCTTGAGCTGGCAAATTCTTACGATCAATTAGTGTCTGAAAGGACAGCTTCCAGTTTGTGTACTGCAAGGGATCTCCAAAGAAGACAGCAGGTTCTGGAATCGGAATCCTGTTAGCTGTTGTTGCCTCTGCAAGCATTTTCACAAGGTCATTGGTAGCTGAAGGTGCAGTAGCTGCTTGAGGTACAGCTGCTGCATGACTGGAGCTTTTTAGCGGGATTGTTTTGCAGGATCCTGAATTCAATTAATTGTGTTCTGTGCCTTGGTTATATTCTCTGTATGTTTTTGGTCAAGAAATCGTTTTGCTATAAAAAAAATATATAAATAAAGTTGTGTGAGTTGTTTCCTGTGTCCTAGTCTAATGAGCTTGTACTCATCAGGTATTGATCAGGTTGGTATCACTTCCTCATGGTGGGCGGTGTAGTACGATGATATTTTATTCAAGCGTCTTTACAAACAGTCCTTACAACACGTATACTCATCCACACATGCACACAAAGAGCAAACCTGACACAAATGACAGTTCAAGAAACAACTGAAATTCCAATTTAATTTTTTTGACAAGCAATGTCATAGTGGGCTTCAAATGTATGATCTGGCCGGTTATGGCAGCACCACTTTAGGAGTGATGGTGCCCATCACAGTGATGCGGGCTGGATCCCACACGCAGTTTTCTTCCAGACCACTCCTCACCATGCTACAGTTAGCTGGAACCCAGGCTGTGTCAGAACCATCACGATGCCAGGTTGTCCGATCTGGGTGGTCTTGGTTGTCGATTTTTCTCACTTTGCCAACATTGACCTTCACCCTCAGAACAACCCTCTCATGCTCAGGCAACTCTAGTGGATATCTGCTAGCCTTCTGCAGGTCTCTGCTGAGATACACCCCTGGACCCAACATGCCTTTTGTGGATGGCTGGAACCCATTCTCCAGTATGGCTTTAGCAACCTCTGGGCTGGTACCGTGGTACATGACGTAGGTCCGACCAGTCTTGGGTTCTGGATGATCGAGTGGTATCAGCCCTTCGGGGAGAGTGAAGTCATCCTCTGCCCAGATGCACTTCGGCGGTTGCTCGCACATATTAATGTGGGAGACAAAGGGGTGGTAACTAACAATCTTTTCACATCGCGAAGCCCAAAGACAACACATGAAATTCCTCTGACATCATATTTTTGTCACGGCACACTACTGTAAAGAAATTACTATAGAGGTAGGTACTGCAACTAGTTACTATTGTAAACATACAATACTTTTCTTACAGTGCATCTGATATTATTAAATCACAGTGTGACAAAATCCAAGATGCTTGCTGTCTCACATTACAACAGACTCATTATGAAGTACATACACTATTATAAAGCTTTAAACAATACTATTTTATATTTAAAGTATTTACTGTAATTAACTATTTAAATGTGAAATGAAGAAATATGACATTTAGACTATATCACCTCAAGGCTGACACTTTTACAGTTTCTTTTTGACTGACACATTTCTTTATATCCTGTCTACTGTGATTTGTACATGTTCACTCCAAACTTATATCCTTTTATACAATCAAAATCTGCATGGTGAATCTATGTGATTAAAGCTTAGAGTGTTTTAACAGATACTCACTCTTGAATTGGTGATGCAGCTCTCGGTATGCAGTAAGGTGAGGCGGGTAAGGGTGACTTTTATAATGCTTCTGACATGGGTGGAGCTTAGGTATGGCCTACATAACTTTCATTTACCTGTAAAACACTCTTCTTTCACTATCACTTTGTCTGCTTATAGCACAGATCAGAAATGCCTAGGTAGCTGTTTGCTGGGGGCAGGTGAAACATCTTTTTACTGAAACATCTTTTTACTGACAGATGTAGCGCAGGATGCTGAGCTGTAAGTGTTAACTAGAACAGATGAATGTCTTGTTCCAGACCTTCGTTCACGATCATTAACTTAAATCAGGTGTACTGGGTACATCAAAATATACTTAGAAGTGTGCTAAATGAATGGGCACCAAAATAATTATGTTATAATGTTGTTGTTTTTTATTCACGTGACAATGCACATTCAAACAAGTTTACTAAGTTATATAAGCAATTATATTATTGTATTCATATACACTATATTATCCCAAAGAATAATGTTTAGCAAGTTCTCTAAAGCTCAATATAGAGCAGCATGTGTGGTGGTGCCATGGTACATGAGCATGTCTAGTGGTGCCATGGTACACGATGTAGGCAGGGGCGTGTTCAGGGAGTGGCATAGGGTGGCACGGGCCACCCCTGAAATCTGATTGGCCACCCCAATATATGATTGGCTATATGCCCAGTCAGAGGCGGGCCACCCCTGGTACCACCCCTATCAAAAATGTCTGGACACACTGCTGGATGTAGGTGTGACCATCCTCGGGTTTGTCAAAGATAACCGCGACACCCCCTGGGGGGAGAGTGAAATCATCCTCTGCCCACATGGATTGAGGCGCATGGAAACTCCGGTTGAAGCCATGTTGGTGTGGATAAGACTGTGGAGATGATGTTGCTGGATGAAGAGACAGACATGCACCAGTCAAACGCATGGAGCAAATAAACATGGCGTTCCAAAAATGTATCTGAATCCTGTTGATAATTCATTTGATGAAGTTATGTGTTCATGGTAAAGTTTTAACGGTCTGAAACTTTGAGATGACAGAAGTAAAGCAGTCAGTTTAATGTTTTCTTTTGATCATAACTGACTTTCTGTTTAAGTGAACAAATAGTTTGAGTTTGCAGAATGACCAGTGACCTTTCTATAATCATACCGTGTATAACAGGGAAAAAAACGAATTATCTTATTTAACAGATGCAACAGACTGCAATAGAAATGTATGAATTCTGATACTCACTCTGGATTACGATTTTCTAGTGTTGATCTTTTTCAAACTAAAAAACAGGTTTCATGGCTTCGGCAGGCAGTTTTACTTTAATTTCATTTTTCAAATTCCATTCCTCTGCCTCACGTGAGTTCACATAAATCGCATGAATGGATACACATTTCTCTTTTTTATTGTCACTTATTTCCATAGAACCGGCCCAGGTGGATCAACCGGCCTCCCTGGTGCTCCCATGGTTGAAAAGGTGTTGCTGAAGGTCCCTCTACTTTAGCATTAGGTGCGTTCGACATGATCCGACTTCATGCGGCGCTGCAGCCGGCTGCAGGCGGTTGACTTGAAACAGTGAATTCTGGTTCGACTTTTTGTCCGACTTGAGACGGCGCCGAGGATTCGTCACTGTGACGTCGCCATCAAAGTACCGTGAGATCGATTCGAGAACTGCCGGCTGTGTAGCCGAGCGCATTTTATCAAAGAATCAGAATCAGAAGGAATTTTGTTCGCCATGAGTGTTTGCACAAACAAGGAATTTACTTTTGGCAGGGAGGTGCATACATTGAACATATAGGAATATTGAAAGTTAAATATGTGGACTAGCTATACAAAGAGCAAAGTCTAGCTAATACTAAGGGGAATAAAAAATAAAATAAGTAGCCATAATTTACAATTTAACCTAAAAATACCAAAAAATACAGATAGTGCAAACGAAACAAAAACGATGCAAATCAAGAGCAACTGCACGGGTTCAAGTGACGACACAGCTATTTCATGATTGGCCAGACTCACACACGACAACTTTGACGCATGTTTTGTAATATTCGGACACCTTCAGTTTCGCCAATGCTCAAATCCGGACCAAACAGTTGAATTGAATAAAAAATGTATGGAAGAAAGGGTTTTACTCCGCCTCTTCACTAACGGAAAGACAATGTTTAATTATAAATAGAGTAAAGTAAGCAAACAGCGCTTAATTGGCCGTGACTGACGTCAACGCAGCAAACCACGAGAAGCTGAAATCTCCGACTTCACAGAGCCGTTTTCAACTCCTCCCCGACTGCAAGCGGCCACTCTCGCTGGTTGTTTCATGCAGCTGCAGTCCATGTCGAACGCACCTATTAACTACAGCTGACGACACCCAGCGGTACCTGTCGTTCCCCCCGACCGATCCGGGGATCTCAGCAAGGATTGAGGCCTGCCTCGCAGACATCTCCGCCTGGATGACCGAGCACCACCTCCAGCTGAACCTCGCCAAAACAGAACTTCTCATCATCCCGGCTAAACCCTCCATCTCCCACGATCTGTCAATCACCCTGGGATATGCAACGGTGACCCCTTCATCCTCTGCCGGGAACCTTGGGGTTACCATGGATGATGAGCTCTCCCCCACGGCCCACATTGCTGCAGTCTCCCGGTCTTGTAGATTCACCCTCTACAACATCCGAAAGATCAGGAGATACCTGTCCGAGCACTCCACCCAGCTGCTCGTCCAATTACTTGTCCTCTCCAAGTTGGACTACTGCAACTCGCTGCTTGCTGGTCTTCCAGCATGTGCAACCCGCCCTCTTCAGAGGATTCAGAACGCAGCGGCCCTCCTGGTCTACAATCTACCCAGACGCTCCCATGTTACCCCGCTCCTCATCTCTCTCCACTGGCTACCCATCAACGCCCGTATCAGATTCAAGACCCTGGTACTGACCTTCCGAGCAGTGAACGGGACTGCACCCGTCTACATCAAGTCTCTTCTGCAACCTTACACCCCCACCCATCACCTACGGTCTTCTTCAGACAACCGCCTGGTGGTCCCACCGCTCAAGACTGCCCGGTCCCAACACAAGCTCTTCTCCTGCCTGGCCCCCCAATGGTGGAACCAGCTCCCCACCTCCATCAGGGACACTGACTGTCTCCCCACCTTCAAGAAAAGGCTCAAGACGCACTTGTTCTGGGAGTACAACGGCACTTAAGAATGCTTGGCTGGACTTGTTAGTTAGTTTCCTCCAGGATCACAATGACTCTTATTGAGTGACTTGTTGCTCTTGTAGGTTAGATATAACGAAGTTAAGTCTTGTACTCGCTGTGAAATATTTTACTGTTGATTGTTCTTCTACAGGTACAGTCCTGCACTTTTTGTGGTTCATGTTGTTTTAATTTGTAACTTGTATAACTGCATGCTCTTATGGGTCTTCCCTTTTGGCACTTGTTTAGCTTTTTTCACAATGTATGCTTCATGTTTTGGCTGCTTGCAATGTTTGGGACTACCTCGTTGTTATGATCAGTGACCTATGCTCTTTTGTAAAGCTCTCTCTTAGAAGTCGCTTTGGATAAAAGCGTCTGCTAAATGCATAAATGTAAATGTAATGTAAATGTACAGCTGGTGCCCTGCTGGCTGCTGTTTGTCACGCCCACAACCACGCCCCAGCTTTGGTGGTTCTTTGACTGCCCCCCCTCATGTGTCTCTGTGTTGTGTTACCAGTTCCACCTGTGGCTCATTGAACGTTGGTCAGTGTTCTCGTTTGTGTTATTGCTTTCACCTTTGTCTTGTTTGGTATTTAAGTTCCTGTTTTGTGTTGTGTCCCTGTCAGTCCATGTCAGCGTTTACGTGAGTATCCCTGCTGTGGTCTGGTTCTGGAATAGAGTAACGCCTTGTGTTCTTACGTTATGCCTTGCCTGTCTCCTTGCCTGTCTCCTTGCCTGTCTCCTTGCCTGTCTCCTTGCCCGTCTCCTTGTCTGTCTCCTTCGCATGTCTCCTTGCCTGTCTCCTTGCCCGTCTCCTTGCCTGTCTTCTTGCCCGTCTCCTTGTCTGTCTCCTTGCCTCCTTCGCATGTTCCCTTGCCCTTACGTCCATCCTCCCTATAGTCGCCCCTTACACTAACATGGCCTTGCTTTTATCCCCTGTATGTTTTTGATCAAGAAAATGCTTTGCTATAAATACAAAATATAGGTTTGTGAATTGCGTCCTGTGTCCTAGTCTAATGAGCTGTACTATATATTAATCAGGTTGGTATCACTTCCTCATGGTGGGCGGTGTTGCAGTATGATATTTTATTCATGCCTCTTTACAAACAGTCTTTACAACACGCATACTCATACACACAGAGCAAACCAACACAAATGACAGTTCAAGAAGCAATTGAAATTCAATTTTATTTGGATAACCCTTTTGTCAAGCAATTGACTGGACATGAGTGAAGTGTTGAGGTGGATTTAACGTTGTTAAATTCCGTGTGCGGTGAATCCCATACATAAAGGGTTAAATGATTGATTGATTAGAAATGTACAGGCTAAGATCAGTCTGTGTGTAGAATTATTGTATTTATCATTTCATGCTAATAACCCTTGGCACTCTTTAAACAAACTTGTGCTCAAGGTGGGTCCGTGTGCCTAGGAGCGTGACACAACACTAGCTACTGTAGTCGGTGAATCGAAAGGGAAGCACTTCCTGCCTCCTCGATGCTACATATACATGACATTAGAGATATAACCCCCCTGGTGGATAGAACATACAGACAGCATGGGGGAGAAGGGGATGGTGGAGGGTATCCGCACGTCTTTTAAAGACGCCTTATCGGACGTGGCCCAATGATTATGCGCTGCTAATATGGTGTAGTAGTGGGCGGAGGAAATAAAGGTGGATTAAGACGCCTCACGTCCCCGATTTAAATGGATGACGCATGGACACACGCTTCACACCGTGAGCGGGTAGGGGCGGTTTTAGGCCCGTCGCCCGGGTTGCCAAATGTGCTAGAACCGCCACTAGCGGGCAGAGAGAAAGGGAAAGAAAGAAAAAGCTGTCTGGAGGATAACTAGCCAGTTGAGATCGCGTATCGGCGTCCTTGAGAACTTTAAGTCGTATAACTTATGTTGTCAGTTCATTTAAGCCTGTTGTTGTATCAGTCTTTAGTTCGTGCAAATGTAATTTAAGTTAACTGGTGATTTTCATTGTTTGTATTCTTCACCTCTAGCTAAATTGCACTTGGCTGTTGATTCGATAGTGATTGCCAAACGTCCTTGCCCTTTCTCACGCTTGTATTTTAGGTGCTTTATGATGCTGAAGTCAGGGCTGCCAACTTTTCCAAAAACCTTGGCGCCCCCCTCGTCCGTTACTGTTTACAACGTTAGCTTGGCTACTTGTTTGGCGTTGCCTTTTCGGCGTAAGATATACAATGTGTGGCGTGAGAGTGTGAGAAATGGTTGAAATGCGTGTCACACGGCGAAACCGTGAGTTGGCAGCTTATGGAGCTAAATCAGGGACAAATCTTTTGTTAATTCAAAAAAAGAAATCTTTAGTCGAAAAACTAAAGCTTGACATTGAAAATGTACGTTTTGGTCGAAAACTTGAAAAATAAAACCATGTATTTAAAAGGGCAATTGACTGCAAAACCGATTTTACCTTGTCATAGTTGAATAACAACAGTTCGGTGGGTAAACTGAACATACCGTGAATATCAAAGTCCATTGACACCTCTTTCCTATTCAAATCTCAAAAAGAAAAAATTTGGCTGTAAAACGCTAGTTTTTCAACAAAGCTACCGGTCCTACGTAGGACCGGTGATCGCCCTCTTATTGGCTCTTGTCTGTATCTTTGTCACGCCCCAGAATTTACATCCAGACCAGCCTGAGGTAGCGTCTATCTCCGATACTAGTTTTAGGGAGGACAGACCAAAAATTTCCTATCAGTTTTGCTCCGTTTTTCTTTCAATTCCGTATGTAACCTAACGTAACTTAAACTTATCCGAAGTCAGATTTCAGTTACCTCTATTAGTTTTCTCACAAATCCAGTTTTTAGTCGTGATTTTAGATCATTTTTTTAAACGTTCCACCGCTTTAAGCCTTGAGTTTTGTGGCACCGAGAAGCTGTAAGCTTCCCTTTAAGAACGCCATTGTTCTACGTCACAGAGCTCTGCTTCTAGCCAGCGCGGGAAATATGACTTGCATTTGTCATTTAGCAGATACTATTATCAGATTCTCTGCTCTTATCCAGACTTACATTCTTTGTACATTGCGAGCTAATGGGGTGTCCAGTACTTTGCTATAAATAATTATGTTAAATCGAGACCACGAATATGCAAATGTTTGTCACGTTTAGCATTACTGCTGTAATGTAAATTGGGCCACTTGGGGGTGTATTTAACATTGAACAGGGTTTTTGTGTGTGCTTGTTGTGACATTGCCCATTATTTTCAAATACCTTGATTTGAACACGTCTGTTTGTTTATTATGGAAAAAAAAGTATACACTAATTGTATTATGAATAATATACTTTATTTATAGGGATATGAAACTTATGGTCCAAAATGTAGTCATTGCCTGTGAAAAAAACCTCCAGGTTGATAGCTCTCAGAGGACAATTGGGCACCTCTGCATCCATGGTGAAGGTTCAGGGGAGCAACTTGTATCTATTACTTCTATACTAGCTAGACAGTTTGGCTTAACAGGGAGTCACCCCATTACAGGGCCCCCTGTCTCATATCACCAAACTGTTTTACTTTTAATCCTACCTGTATCTACTTTTATAGACATACTCCGTTTTAATATTGCAAAGCTAAGTCTGTCCGTGCCGCACAGGCCCACTTGATCAGACAACCAAATGCTAAAACCAAACAAATACTACTAGTACTTACCCAATGCAGCTATCAGATATTATGGCAGACCATTTGGCTTAACAGGGAGTCACCCCCTACTGGGGCCCCCTGTCTCATATCACAAAATGGTCCATCATGAATATCCTCAAGCTACCACAAAGCCTGAATATTACATACCAATAGCTAAATGACACACTGCAAAGCTAAGTCTGTCAGTGCCGCACAGGCCCACTTGATCAGACAACACAATGCTAAAACCAAACAAATGACTACTTACCCAATACAGTCTGAATATTACATACCCATTGCAAGACTACAAACCTATTTATAAATCCTTTCACAGATGTCTGAGCTGAGGCGAGAACTTTAGCTTTTCTATCTGGATCTAACCCTGACAACCATTCCCAGGACCTATTCTTCTTAAACATGACCATACCCTCTAATGCTATTTTACTTGCCCTGAACTTTGATCTAATCAAATAATCAAATATCACAAAATCCCTCTCGCATGAAACATTTGTTTTGGGCACTGATCTGAGGACATGATACTGATCTTCAGACACATCATCATACCGTCCTTGTTCCAAGTGGTCCGCTACCAACCTACAGCAAACTTTCACTAAACTAGCAAATACAAGTTCTAGAACTTGTTGAGTCATAGCATCAAACTCTTCTGACGTTGACTCCAACAACTTATCTAAGATGGGTCCTCTGTGGATGTCTACATCCTCAAACAGAGTGACCCTTCATAAACTGCCTGCTGTCTGCCTGCCACTCGCTAAGCTTATAACAAGCGTTCTACACCTATCATTCATTGCTAATACATGTTCAGTAGGCAGGGCTGCCCATATATGGGAAAACTTTCTGGGGCCCTGCCGTGGTAGGGCCCAGCCGCGATGCCAGCAATAATCATGTTCGTCCCTAAATATTTTAAGAAATTATAACCAATTTTATTTTGAACTGAAATACTCACGATTAGGGCCTACTTAAAAAAGCAAACATAAACATTGTATTGTTGACTTAACCGGTGAAGTCAACGAGTGGTGCGAACGCAGGGTTGGACCAAGTGTTGATTATTAAACAGTCAGGGTACAGGACAGACTACACAACATAACGCTAGACCAAGTTAGCCGCTAGATAATGGTTGTTGTTGCTTGCTCTCCAGTCAACTTCGAAAGATGCTCCCAGCCAGGCTGCAGAAACCATCGATATATCTATGGCAGAGACGAGCAGCAGTAGCCACGATGCTAACCAAGAGGAAGCTAGTTTGAGCAAAGCTGACACTGAGAAAGCGCATGTTTTGCATTGCTCATTGCTCTGAGGATATTCTGCACTTTACCTTAACCAATTAACTGTGGCAGGAGGAGAAAGGTCCTTAAGTAAACTCAAAGTCTTGCGCTCCACAATGAGCCAGGAGAGGCTCAATCACAATACTTGCCATTGAGTGTGAAATGGCTAAACAAATTGACTTTAAATACATTATAAAAGACTTTGCATCCAGAAAGAAAAGGAAGATAGCTGTATAATAGGCAAAGATGAAGGCAGGTAAATTGCATTTTATACTAGAAAATGTGGTGTGAGTGTAGCAGATCTCAGTATGTCAAATTCTTATTTTTATGTGTGTGTGTCTGGCCCGGCACCACACAAGTTGTTAAGGCCTCTCAGTTATATTTATTAAACTTTATGTTTAAGTTTTATGTATAAAGATGTATTTGTTTTTCTATAATGTAGCACCCATCGCTGAGTAAGTATCTCTCTGTTTACATATGTTTAATGTAGAGAGAGAGAGCACACACGTACATGCGTTAATATAAGTAGCCTAAAGACCTATTAGGGGGGGCTCATTCACTGGACCTTTTCAGGGGTCCAGCCATTTCTATGGGCGGCCCTGCCAGTAGGCCTACAGTATTTGGTCATTTAAATTGGTCATTTTGTCCGGTAAAGTTACATCTTTTCAATGCTTGTGGAGTTTAAAGTCATTTTTAATTATATTAAACGTTACAAGGTGCACTGGCATTTGAAATACTAATGTGTGACAAAGCGTGATAATGTCGATCATGATCCCATTTGTTAATGTTTCTAATGGTAATTTACCACAAACCCTAAGACTATTTGGATCTAAAATCATACCAAAACTTTTGCAAGTGGCCATGTGTTGCTCCCCCTCACCTGTGAATGCAATTTCAGTAGTTCTTGTCTTTTTATCTGCCATAGAATTTCCTGTCTTGCAAAATTGATTGCTGGAAAAAAAGAATATTCGCGCTTTTTTTAAAAATAGATTTGCATTTCCTGACAGACAAAAAGGTAATGATTGGTTCCGATTGGTGCTACGTGACAACAACATTTGCATATCACGACCATGAATCATTTCGATAGAAACTTCTTTTTTAGAAACTTTTTTTTTTAAGTCACCAAGAGAGTGGTTTTTATATCATCAATGTTTGTTTTTTGTTCTGCACACTGAAAAGATGCATGTAAAGTGTCAAAAATATTTATCTTTCAAACCAGTAACCATGACCGATACTTGCTTCCACATACGGGTATATATAATAAGGCTAGTAGGACACTAACTATGTCAATCAATTGATGTGAGCATTGGAAGCGGCCTAGCATGAGTCAAGCGCGGGAGTTACAGAGGCTCAAAACGTCTGACGTCACAGGTTTCTGAAAGACTCATTCAGGGAGCCAAAACACAAAATGTATGTCTTTCGATTTTCTTTAAAATTTGACTGATGACGTCTTTCTACGTAACCTTGCTTTCCAGGAAGTATCAGGGTGGTGCCGACATGTGGGAAAAAGTTACAAGGGAAAAACCAACCTTTTTCTCAATAGAACGTTCAGATTTCAATGCATTCCTATGGGATTTTCAGCAACATGTCTTCAACTTGATTTTTCTCAAAATGTGTATGTTTTAAAATTGACTAAATATACCTTATTTTGAAGAAAACAACCTACTCTTTCATTTAAGATATGTCTCCCGGTGGTGCCGACCTTCTATGAAAGGTAGCCAAAGCAGCAAAAACGATAAACATTATTTTCACACACTTCCTCAATATGTATTGCAACCAACATTTGATAGCATTAAGGGGTAAGTGTCTACATGTTAACTGGCATGTTTGTTTTTAATATCTCGATAGTAGTCGCTAGTTATAGAGCTAAGAAAAGGACGTGGACCTTAAAATTCCGGTGCCAGAATTCTCAGTGGCGTTCTTAGCTACATTCAGGCTAACTTAGCATTCGATTTAATGCGTTTGCTACCGGCGTTCCACAGTATTTGACAGTTGGTTAGCCTAGGCCAAAAATGACGCGTTCTATTGTCCTCCCTACTAGTTTAGCTGCGCGCTGCTCTGTGTAGGCTACTTATAAGGAATTACAAAGAAGAACGTTTTGAATTATAACAAGTATATTGAAAATGGACCACGGTCGTAAATGCTGTGTTCCAGGGAAGGCTAACACTCACAGTCTTCCCAAGGAGCCAAACATTCAACAGGCATGGCTGCTGTTGTCTAGTATGAAAAGATCCTGGCGAAGTTCGACACTCAATCATTCATTTGCTCTGAACATTTCACCCAAGACAGTTTTGACAACCTTGGACAATTTCAAGCAGGATTTGTTAGGAAGCTGAACCTGGAAAGAGGTGCTGTTCCGACCATATGCTCATTGCAACCGCAAGCTATAAAGACAGTATGATGTTGTGCTAACAGTTATTAGCAATGCTAACGTTTCCTATATATAGCATACTGTATTCCTGTTCTGTATGTTGTACAGACTATGGTGGCAAACCAGTTTCCCCATTGGGGATCAATAAAGTAAATCATCATCATCATCATCATCATACCAGGTAGAATGCTAAATACGTTTCTACACACATCAAATGACTCTAGCTGTAGTCGGCATTAGAAGGGAAGCTTCTGAAAAAATAGCCAGAAAACGAACAGCAGTCTGGCTTATTGCTAAAGCCTGTCTAAATAATAATAACTATTTGAAAGAACTGGAGAAAGGCAGGTTATAGATACAGGATACGTTAGCATTGCTAGTAACTGTTACTAGTAACACCTAGACTCTAGGCATGCAAACAAGTTTAGCTTGCTAGTTAACCAAGAGCATAGGTAGAATGTGTGATAATTTAGCCTAGTTTATTGGCAATGGGGCTTACGTTGATTCATGTTCCTGACTGTGTTTCATTCAAATAAATAACCTGTGTAATGAAAATCTACAATTCAAGATGCATGTTTGTCCAGATCTTTGTCATGTTATTTTACAGCAAGATATCTAGAGCTAGCCTAGCTAGCTAACTGAAGCCGAGTAGAATCACGATATGGGTTGGTTGCTAAGCTGTAGCCTAACGTTCTACCCACCTAAGTCAATCCAGTTTGCTTCAGCAACAGAAGTGGAAACAAGTAATGTTATCATTTCAAATGATATATAGTCAATCTGTTGAAAACAGTGTTGTGTAGAAACAATAGATTTATTTGCGCGTTTTTATTTCAAGTCTCCAACTTCGGTGTTTCAGCGAGTGCTGCTGTTGGCCGTGTTGCATTTTTGCTCCCAGCTTCACTCGTTGAAAACCAACCAATCAGCGCGCAGCTTATCTAAATATTAATGAGCATACCATAAAAGGAGAAAAGCTTGTGTTTTTTCCCGGGAACATTTCAGAGGATCTGTCAGAGGGCATAGAACAGGACCCGGGCCATTTTCAACCCAACCAATGTTACATACCCTATTCGGAGACCTTAAGGAACAGTGTGAAATACCCCAAAAACCCAGTCAATTGCCCATTTAAAGAAAAAATAAGTGTACCAATTTTTTTTCAGGTTGTGTACAATTTCGATTACATTTTGGAATGGCACGCAAAATAGATGTGTAAACCCGTGTCATAGATACGCAGAAGTATGAGACTGTGTTGATGGAGCGGACGCCATGCCGACTGCCAACTACTGCCTATTTGTTAGGCTGTCACTCATAATTCCAGCCTCTGAGTTGAGGCCACGCCCCCTACGCAAAATTGGGGCCAAAAGACTGAAACTGAAAGAAAAAAAACAAAAAAAAATCTTTAATTGAAAAACTAAAGCTTGACATTGACAATGTACGTTTTGGTCGAAAACTTGAAAAATAAAACGATGTATTCAAAGAAAAAAAAAAGTGTACCAATTATCATAGCAGGGGGAGATGTAAGGATTCACATTTTGACTCTTAAACAATGAGTATAAAAAGAATTGTAGAGGAAAGTCAGCATTTGTCTCATACCCTGACACCCATGATTCTGAACGTGTGTTAATCTGTCTGGTTTGCATGTGTACATATTGTCTGCATTGGACGTGGGCAGTAATAAAAAGAGATATAAGGAGAGAGAGTGAGTTGCTCACCCTGCCAGAATGAGAGGAAGATGACAGACTTGACCATTAAGAACTTGAGCATGGGGCTGTAGGGGACGAGCAGGTCGCGGGTGGCGAAGTAGAAGAGGAAGAGAGCGTAGAGGGACAGGCTGACCGAGACGTTGTAGATGATGGTCACGTACAGGTAACCACCTGACACACTGGGGGGAAGGGGGGGGGGGACATTAGCACAGGTACAGGTTCTGTAAAAAATCATGTGTCATTCCACATTTAATTATTTCTAAATTGGTTCAGGCAGTGTGCTAAATTATCCTAAAGCAGACAATATCAAATTATAAGCTATATAATTAGGAACTGATTTGCAGTGGTGACATATAATAATATATTGATATCCTTACACACACACAAAAACAGTAAGGTCCAAAAGTTTGAAACCACTTGTCAAGATATATCCATTTTGCGAAATGTAATGTAATGTAATAATAGAAATGTTTTCATAACCAAGGATCATATCAGCTTAACAATCCCCCCCCCCCCCCCCCTTGCTTTAATAACAGAGTGCACTCTGGCCTCTACAAGTTTGTGCAAAAACCTGATGATCCCAGCTTGATATGACATGTTCCAAAGAGCTTCTGGTGATGTCATGGAATGTTTGGCTTTCTCTGTCTCCAATTGCCCCATTAAATGTTCAATGTGGCCTCCGACTTTTGGACTGTACCGTAATAGAAATAAACGCATAACTCTGCTTCTCCTCAACAAGCACACTTTCCTAACTAAAGCGTATTGAGTCGTGTTGGAGGTTGACCACTAGAGGGAGTGGCACAGCTCCACTCACTTGAAGTCTCCGTCTCTGTACTTCCCAAAGGCCTGCAGGATGACTGTGATCATGGCCATCAGGGGCTTGACCACACAGAACTGGAGGGTGGCCTGAGGGAGGGAAGGAGGGGGGGGGAGTGTAATAGGGAAAGTAGAGTTCAAGTACACAACTAAATTCCAACCCCGCCTTCTTTGATATTTGTGTTTACGGAGGGGCAGTAAAACAGCTGAAACGAGAGAGCTGGGACGTTTGGTTCAAACCTGTTTGCAGAAGCGGAGGAAGCCAATGGAGTAGGTCCTTCCCCAGAGACAACAGGTGCCGTACACACAGCTGGACCTGCAGGGGAGGGCGAGAGAGACAGGGAAGCAGAGAGAGGAAAGATCAAGGGTTGAAGAGAGAGAAGAAGGGGAGCAGAGAGGAAAGAGAAAAAGAGAGGATAGAGAGGGAGAAGAGAGAAAGGAAAGAGGCGAGAGAGCAGAGGTACAGAGAGAGTGAGAGTAAATGTGTGTGCAAAAGTTACGTAGACAGAAGCCGGGAGAAAGAGAGACAGATAGAGAGATAAAATGGAGACTTTCTCAATGGGCTTTCCTCTGATCTCAGCCATGATGGTGCTCTCCCCTCCCAGGTACTCATAACACAGGCTGAGGAAGTTGTGGATCACAAACGCTGCAAAGGAGCACACCAGTGGCGATTTCTTTAAGACTGCAAGCCCCTGACATTTAAAACAATTCATGGTCAAATATTTACTGTTGTGTTAACATTTTAAATGCGTTAGAACACGTTCACATCAAAGACGAGTTTGTTCAGAATCACCTACATTAGCTGATTAGCAGGTCGACTGACTGATTTCCTTATCATACACTCCCGTAGCGCAACAGTGCATTTCCCTGTTGAAGCTCAGCTTCCATGGACTTCAATGGGGCTTCCTTGAGGTTTTTGGTTGGTTGAGGGGAAGTTCTATGGGCGTATGTGAAGCCCTCTGTGACATATTGCTTGTAAAAAGGGCAATACAAATAAATGTGATTTGAATTTGATGATCAGTTGTCCAATGCCTACTGATCTCTTACATTTGCACGTAAAGAGTCAAGACACTGGATGGTTCTGAAACAAAAGGGTTTATCGTCCTATTTACCAGATGATTGCCCGATAACCGGTCAGTTTACACCCTTCTCTCCTACCTCACTGGAGGATGAAGACTGAAACAGAAATGTGTTAAACGTAGGGCTGGGAAGTAGGCCTATATACTCAGATTTAGGTCATCACAGTATAAATATGTAGCACTGATGGTAACGGTAGGCTATACATCACAATATATACGTTTTTCTTAACCTTTTTTGTCCATTTGTTTCAACAGACTACAATCTGCCCCGGCCATAATCTGCTGCCCTCACATTCATTCCTCTGGGCCCACACTCCTCCTTCATATCTGGGTCCCCCTGAAATACACACAAGCATCACATGAAAGCATGAAGGAAACATTTGGCCCAAAGCAAATACGCCAAATTACTTTCACCTGGTTTCCTTTGATGTAGAAATCTTCTGGAGAAATAATCTCCAATACTTGGGTGAATATTGTGTATCATTCTAATGCATCATTGTAAATGTATGTTGGGCACTGTCGGGACACAGATATGTGAATACAAACAATTCATCTTGGGAATTACATGTATGTTATTTACCCATGAAACAGTCCACATATAATGTATCTAAGTTCAGAGTATAACCTTTTGAAATTCCCTTTGCCCTTCAGCATCTACATGTTTCTCTGTTTTTGTGCTTTGTACTTATGCCACCCAAGAAGAATAAAGGGAACTTTTTCATTAAGCAGAGTGTTAGTCAGGCATATTAACTAGTCACACAAACAAACTAGCAGTGATAGTGACCAGGCTTCCAAATGCAGATTCTACTGTGGAAAATAGTATTAACTGGTGATAGTATATGTGACCCAGGATATATTTACAGCTAAACCCGGCTTCTGTAAAACGAACACATGTCTCTTTTACCATGTCTAATGATATAGCCTATACTTTTGAAGAAAACCAAAAACTATGAAGAGGAGTTGTATGCCAAATACGTTTTGTCACAGTGTTTTGTGTTTCTCCAGTGAAAATAAACCTGAGAAACAAACACCTCTTATCAAATGATCAACATTACATATGCAAAGTGGCTCATTATGACAGACAAAAGATTTCATTTATATGTGAAAGCTGCAGATCTCCTACTGGCCAATCATACTTGATCATGGGCGGAGACTAGACAGAGGAGACACCATAAGGCTCCAGAGAGACTGCAGAGAGAGAGACTCAACCAGAAACAGCAGTAACCAGACTGTGTGAGGATAAACCAGAGAGAAACAAGCTTCCAGAAACTGGATACAAGATCAAGAGAGACCAGAAAGTGAACAAAGAGAGAGCTGAGTTATGGAGACACATCACTGTGATACATGTGGGAAGAGCTTTTCCTCATCCAGTAACCTCAAGAAGCACATGAGGATCCACACTGGAGAGAAGCCCTACAGCTGTGACCTCTGTGGTAAAACCTTTGGCCAGGCTGACCATTTCAGAGCTCATAGCAGGATCCACACTGGAGAGAAGCCCTACAGCTGTGACCTTTCTGGTAAAAGCTTTAGACAGACTGGGGATTTGACAGCTCACCGCAGAATCCACACAGGAGAGAAGCCATACAGCTGTGACCTCTGTGGTAAAACCTTTAGCCATGCTAGCAGTTACACAACTCACCGCAGAATCCACACAGGGGAGAAGCCCTACAGCTCTGACCTCTGTGGTAAAACCTTTAGCCGTGCTAGCAGGTACACAGCTCACCGAAGAATCCACACAGGAGAGAAGCCCTAGAGCTGTGACCCCTGTGGTAAAACCTTTAGCTAAGAGCGTCTTAAGAACATTCTAAGGGCGCTCTAGAACGCTCTAAGAACGTTCTTAAGAAGATCTTAGTGTTAAGAGCTTCTTAACGAATCTGGAAAACCATTGACTATTTATGTCCAACAAATTACATATTGAAGACTTTATGGCATATATATGATAGTAAAACCAAGGGGGTAAAATTGTCCCAGCAGTCACCACCTGATAGAACTTCTGTATGACGCACAGCTGGGAGAACTACTGGCCTGTACCTACTAGGACAGTACATGCAGAAGATCAATAACCAGAACAAGCAAGACAGGCAATAATTATACCTTATTTTTATTGTTGTTTATTAATTATAGTGCTTGTAGTTTGATGATGTTTCATTGATTTTCGAATTAAAGTCTTTATTTTGACACCATACTTTGAGTCAAGTTCCTTCATGGATACATGTTGTACATTGTAATACAATTGAATGTTAAGTTTGGAAACTGAAGTGTTGAGATACACAACTCTGTGTCCCAACTGTGAATAAACAAGCAGCATCTGGACCTGCAGCCGTGGTAGGCGCTGGACACAGACCCACCAGCCACCCAGGGGAACAAGCAGTCAAAGACGTTGGATGGGGGTGGGGGGGGTGATGGTATCTGTAGTAGGTGAAAGTTAATGTGTGAGTAGGTCTGGGTTGGCGCCCTCGACCTAGGCCACAATCAGTCCGAGTCTCCCTGTGCAGATTGTGCTGGCAAGGAGACATCCTTGGTCATGACCCGGGTAGAGACCAAGCCACAGATGTAGGTGGGGGAGGGGGGAGGGAAGAGCAAGATAGTCTCGCTTCAGCGCTCTCCAGGGGAGTTGTTTTCCAGCAACGGCCTTGGCCAAGGCCTGTGCTGGTTACGGGGCCGAAAGTAGATAAGATTGGTGTAGTTGTTTTGACGAGTACGCGCGACTCACCTTTAGCCAGGCTAACAGTTTCAGAGCTCACTGTAGGATCCACATTACTATTTATGTCCAACAAATGACATATTGAAGACTTTTTGGGGTATGCTTTGGAAATACCTGTTCATTCATTCACTGTACATCATGCAAAAATACACCAGATAGTGCATATGGAAAATAAAGCAGAAGAACAAGAACCATAACAAGCAAGACAGGGAATAATTATACCTTTTTATTAATGTTATTATCATCGTGTTTATAGTTTCACACATGCAACAGGGCGAGGGACGTAACAGCCTGTGGTCTACACCTCTCACCAACTGTCTTTAGAAGAGGGGAGCACTAACTGCTCCTCCCAAGGTTTCTTAAAAAATGTTTGTCTTCCTTGAGGTTTGTGGTTGGTTGAGGGGAAGTTCTATGGGCGTATGTGAAGCCCTCTTTGACATTGCTTGTAAAAAGGGCAATACAAATAAATGTGATTTGAATTTGATGATCAGTTTTCCAATGCCTACTGATCTCTATCCATTGTTGAAGACTACGGACGCACTACATTTGCAAGTAAAGGGTCAGGAGACTGGATGGTTCTGAAACAAAAGGGTTTCGTCCAATTTACCAGATGATTGCCTGATAACCGGGTAGTTTACACCCTTCTCTCCTGTGTTAAACATAGGGCTAGGAAGTAGGCCTATGTACTCACATTTACGTCATCGCGCGGTATTGTAACAGGATATTGTTACAGCTAAACCTGGCTTCTGTAATATTGTATCCAAGGTTAGGACAGGAGTATTGTACAGTTTAATGAAGGAAAGCCATTGCATTGCTACCTGCTGGATATACGTGTTGGCAATGTGAATAATGTGAAAACACTATTGGTTATTCAAATATAATTGTAGTCGGCGAATCGAAAGGCCAGAGACGCTTGGTGTTTGTCCCTGGCTTGGGAACCACAATTCACCTTATGTTAGATTCTCAGGGAGATAATTGACTCGTTAATATCTGACTCCAATTTTAAGACACGTGCACAAGTGCGTTACCTGTAACCTCGAGCGCTAAACAGTTAATGACATGAAACTCTGACGTAGGTAAAAATCGTCTGCTTGATCAGAGCACCGACCCTAAAGTATGCGTGTTCACTAAACAGTCGTTTATCTCTACTATAATATAGATTTAACCATAGTAGACCTAGTAGGATATGTAATCGATCACTCAGAGGCCCCGGTAAATTCCTTCGGAACGTGGAGATCCACTGTAAGTGACTCAGAGGCCTTAAGTTAAAACCTACTCCAAAGTCTATGTTTATAATCAGTTAGCCGCATCAACCAGACTAGATCTAAGTTTTCACCGCCGTAGCCTGATAGATACGTTTCAAAGAGAACAAGTAACGTCAAAATGCACAATAATAGTTTATTATCTAAATAGTAAGATAATCAATACAATAATAATGAAATATCATAAAATACAAAACATACCTTCAGAGGATTGGTTAACAAAGGTATGTCACAATGAAGACTAGGCGCCTAACGCACCGGAGCTGTATCGTAAACAAAACTCGAAGTGATTGGTAACACTTCTTCCTATATACACCCAAACCTGACTAAAATGGGGACACCGGTCACATGACTGAAAAGTAGTCTAAACGCATACAAATTCAAATTGGATCATTAATCAAGGCTACAGTAGACCAAGTGGTTCCCTTGCAAGACAGGGGAATATGTTAAACACATGTTGGTCTGCTGTAGGCACAAACTCTGTAAACCCTGTACATGTAAATGTTACAGTATTACAATTATTACTAGCATGTAATACATAAAATAAGAAACAAAAGCATATCAAACATGACATTAAAAGCTGTTTAGAACCTTATTTTCAAGAACACAACTTTTAATGATAATTTCAGAGTCTTCCTCTGTCCACATTCCTCTACAACTGTTGAGACCACCTCTCCAGAGGTGTGTCATTAAGGTGTGATGGTCATTTTAGCATTCATGCAAATCAACAACTGTCCCAGACGAGTGTCTGGGTGACCAGTGACAAAGGGGCTGCCAAAACAGCCCTACACTACTGATACTGGCCGGGTTTCCCAGATTTGTTAAAAAGCTCTTAACGCTAAGAGCTTCTTAACAAATCTGGGAAACCCGGCCACTGTCTATGCACAGGACATCAACATAGAGAAACACACTGTCACAAGGAAACAGAATGTACAACAAACGCTGCAAACCAAGATCACGAAACGTTCAGATAAAATTCTACCAAACCTTAATACCAAGACAGAAAATGTAATAATGAATAATAATTGATAATCCTACACCATTAGAATGATCATATGAATAATAACAAATCAGACACCAGATTTTTTTTAAGACAGGTTAATTCTTGTTATTAAGAAGCCTGTTCCGGATGTTTCCTGTCCTCTCCTTATTGACTGCCTTAAATCTCCTTCTGCTGGGCTCCCATACTCAAACTCATCCATCTTTAAGGTACAAAGTCACAACCATAGTTTAGCACATGTCACAGTACCTTTAGTCTAATTCATAGCTCTTTTACAGTATAACGTGTTATAGGTTGGGATAAATAGAGGGGTTTCAGTGGTAAAACAGTACAACAAAAGCAAGCAGAGGTCTGGAGGCAGTGATCGGGTGGGCTGTGGAGGCAGAGAGTGACCATGACATAAATGCTTTGCTGCTGGTATGTTGTAATCCTGCATTACCTCAGTTTCCTAAACATTTCATCATTCCTTGGTGAATTCTGAGGCCATGGAGGTTCTTACAGACTTTCCCACACAAACACGTTTCTGATGATGATTGCTCTAGCGACAGATCATCAAAGAAATCATGTAGGGTTTCGACTTGACGGCTAGAATGCCGAGGCATAAAACTATTTCGTAGTGGGGATTCCGGATAGGATCGGACTTCCGGGTAGGATCGGAATTCCGGGTAGGATCGGAATTCCGGGTAGGATCGGAAGTCTAAATATGATGGGAATTCCAGATGTGATCTGGGTGGTGCTGGCCGCACCACCTTAGGAGCGATGGTGCTCAACACAGTGATGCGGTCTGGATCCCACACACAGTCTTCTTCCAGACCACTCTGCACCATGCCACAGTTAGGAGGAACCCAGGCCGTGTCATAACCACGATCGTGCCAGGTTGTCTTATCTGGGTGGTTCTTGCAGTCTATTTTTTTCACTTTGCCAACATTGACCCTCACCCTCAGAACAACCCTCTCATGCTCAAACAAATTTAGCGGGTATCTGCTAGCCTTCTGCAGGTCCCGGCTGAGATACACCCCTGGACCTAACATGCCTCTTGTGGATCGCCGGAACCCATTCTTCCGTATAGCTTTAGCAGCCTCTTGGCTGGTACCGTGGTACATAATGTAGGTCTGACCAGTCTTGGGTTCTGGATGATCGAGTGGTGTCGACCCTGGGGGGAGAGTGAAGTCATCCTCTGCCCAGGTGCACTGAGACACTTGGGGCACTGGGCTGGACATATTACTGTGGGAGACAAAGGGGTGGTAACTTAAAGATCCTGTAAAGCAAATTCCATGATTTGCTTCTCAGTACATTATATATATGTGTGAAATGAGTTACTGACAGCATGTGCAAAGCTCTAAAACTTTGTTGCACTGAAATGTGGAGTTAGACCGTTGAACAGTTTCTCTTCCGTTTTCAGCTCAGGTTTTGTAAAGGCGAAGCCAAAACCCGACTGATCTACGTCACAGCCACCTATTTAGGTTAGATCACGGACGGTTTATATAACCTGAATTCTGTTACTCAACTGGTACGATGCAAAGACAAAGTAATTAACACATAAAACACTCAGAGACTGCAGGTAAGTATGTTCTGATATCTACAATTGATTTAGCTAGTGTTGCTGTTGTTGCTAAATTCAATAAATTCGAGCTCCTTCAGACGACAGGCCCCCAAGTCTCAAGCAGAGAAGACTGCTGATTTTCTCACAATTTCAAAGCCTAATTTAACACACTTGTCTGTGTTTTTTTTCATTCGAATTTGGATATGTAGTTAAAAACACATTATTCTGTGGTGTGATGGGGAATTTAAAACACATTTTCGATTCCACTTTACAGGATCTTTAACAATCTTTTCACATCGCGAAGCCCAAAGACAACACATGAAATTCCTCTGCCATCATATTTTTGTCACGGCACACTACTGTGACGAAATTACTGTAGAGGTAGGTACTGCAACTAGTTACAATTGTAAACATACAATACTTTTCTTACAGTGCATGTGATATTATTAAATCACAGTGTGACAAAATCCAAGATGCTTGCTGTCTCACATTACAACAGACTCATTATGAAGTACATACACTATTATTTAGCTATAAACAATACTATTTAGTATTTACAGTATTTACTGTAATTAACTTTTTAAATGTGAAACAGAGAAATAAGATATTTAGACTATCAACTCAAGGCTGACACTTTTACGTTTTTTCTTTTTGACCGACGAATGTCGTAGAAAAGTACAAGTTCACTCCAAATGCATATCATTTCATCCAATCAAAATCTGCATGGTGAATCTACGAGATTAAAACTTAGAATGTTTTTAACAAATACTCACTCTTGAATTGGTGATGTGTCTCGGTATGCAGTAAGGTGAGGCGTGTAAGTGTGACTTTTATAATGCTTTTGACAGGGGTGTAGCTAAGGTATGGCCTACATAACTTTCATTTCCCTAAAAACACTTGTCTCTCGGTTTCATTTCTCTCATGTTCAATTCGCCTGCTTACAGCACATAGCATATCAGAAATTCCTCAACTTGATCACATATGGCTTCTTAACTTTAGGCCAGAATCTCCTAACATTGACGTCAAATCTAATTTGGGACTATCCTGGTTGGACAACGCCACTTTATGATTTACACACAAACCCAAATATACTTTTCATTATACATTTTATGGTAATGTATATTAGCTATCCATGTAGAAATTGTAGTTGATTTAATGTGGCAAATACACAGACACATTCCTTGACAGCTTATTATAGTAATTGTCGGAGTATTAGACGAAATGATGAATTCCCGTTTGCTGGGGGCAAATGAAACATCTGTTGAAGACTGAAGTTGAGCAGGATGCTGAGCTGTAAGCGTTAACTACAACAGATGAATGTCCTCTTCCAGACCTTCATTCACGATAATCCATTTAAATCAGGTGTACTGGGTATATCAAAAGATACTTAAAAGTGTGCTAAATGAATGGGCACCCAAAAAATAGTATTCTGTGTGAACAAATAATATATTGTATTCATGTGACAAAACACACATTTTATTCAAACAAGTTTACAAAGTTACACAAGACAATTACAATATTGCATTCATATACACTCTATCATCCCAAAGAATAATTGGCCTCATTCTCGAACCCAGTTAAGAAGAATTTAAGAAGGATTTTTTTCTGAATTGGATTTAGGAAAACATTTAGCATTCATGAAAGTTTTCTCATCTGGGATTTTTTCTGAAATTCAGAAAACTTTCCGAACTCGAAATAGCAGTCGTAAACAACATTTGCCAACATTGACCTTCAACCTCAGAACAACCCTCTGATGCTCAGGCAACCCTAGTGGGTATCTGCTAGCCTTCTACAGGTCTCTGCTGTGGTACACTCCTGGACCCAACGTGCGTCCTGTGGATTGCTGGAAACCATTAGCCTGGGATGGCAAGAGCAGCATGTGTAGTGGTGCCATGGTAACATGATGTAGGTACGACCAGCCTCGGGTTTGTCAAAGTTGAATCGCGACACCCCTGGGTGTCATCTTTCAAATTATTTTCCTCTGCCTCACGTGAATTCACATAAATCACATGACACCCAACTCTCTCTGTTATCGTCACTTAATTCCATAGAACCGGTCCAGGTGGATCAACCTGCTCCCCTGGTGCTCCCATGGTTGAAAAGGTGTTGCTGAAGGTCCCTCTACTGTAGCATTAACTACAGCTGGTGCCCTGCTGGCTGCTGTTGGTCACGACCATGCCCTCGACCACGCCCTCGACCACGCCCATGACCACGCCCCAGCTTTAGTGGTTCTTTGCCTGCCCTCCCCAGTGTGTCCCTGAGTTGTGTTACCAGTTCCACCCGTGGCTCGTTAGAAGTTGGTCAGTGTTCTCGTTTGTGTGATTTATTTCACCTGCGTCTTGTTTGGTATTTAAGTTCCTGTTTTGTGTTGTGTCCCTGTCTGTCCTTGTCAGCGTTTACGTGAGTATCCCTGCTGTGGTCTGGTTCTGGAATAGAGCAACGCCTTATGTCCTGTCTCCTTGTCTGTCTCCTTGCCTGTCTCCTTGTCTGTCTCCTTGCCTGTCTCCTTGCCTGTCTCCTTGCTCTTGGGTCCATCCTCCCTACAGTCGCTCCTGACGCTAAGATGGCCTTTCTTTTATAAAACATGATTGTAGATGTATGTACTGCAACTAGTTACTATTGCAAACATACAACACTTCGTACAGTGCGTTTACTATGATTAAATCACAGTGTGACAAAATCCAAGAACACATTAGAACAGACTCAATATGAAATACATAACCTGTTTATTATATAGCTGTAAACAATCATATTTAGTAGTTACAGTATTTACTGGCTGACACTTTAACAGTTTTTCTTTGTGACTATCAAATTTGTTTATTCTGTCTACTGTGATTATTAGAAAAGTACATGTTCACTCCAGACTTTGCTGAGGCAGGTGTTTGCTGATGGCAGGTGTTTGCTGATGGCAGGTGTTTGCTGGGGGCAGGTGTTTTCTGGGGGCAGGTGGTTGTTGGGGGCAGGTGTTTTCTGGGGGCAGGTGTTTTCTGGGGGCAGGTGTTTTCTGGGGGCAGGTGTTTTCTGGGAGCAGGTGTTTTCTGGGGGCAGGTGTTGGCTGGAGGCAGGTGAAACATGTGTTGAAGACAGCAGTTGAGCAGTATGCTCAGCTGTAAGCGTTAACTAGAACAGATGAAGGTCTTGTTCCAGACCTTCATTCACGATAATCAATTGAAATCAGTTGTATATCAAAACATACTTAGAAGTGTGTGTTGTAGGCTGTTTTAGGCTGTCTTTTCAAGGAGGAGCGGGAGTCAGACTGGTTTCTTTAAATTCAAATGCAATTTTTTTTTTTCATCTCATCAAAGATACAGACATTGGGCTTTCCGCGATGAAAGCCTGCCATAGCAAACATTTTCATTTTCTCTTTCCACAAAACACTCCCTTGAGCTAAACATGGGCATGCAGAAAAACCAGTCATGAATTACCAAAGTCCATGTTTCCGTCTGTAAATAAGTCCCAAAGGAAAGAACCATAAGACAATGACTTGTATTCACTTGACTTGTGTATTCATATACACTATATTCTCAAAAGATCAATATACACACAATATACAGCTCAATATGCACGCATCAGGAAAACACAATCATACTATTTGATTTGATTTAGACAATTTATGTACCATCCTTTCTTCAGCTTGCGGTAATTAAACTTTCCCATAACATACTGGTATTCAGAAATTGCACGCAACACCAACAGCACAGATAACAGCTAAGAAGAGGGGAACATTGTCAACCATCTTCCTGACAAAGTCAATTCCTTGTCTGTGCAAACTTTCATGGTGATTAAGACCCCATTCCGGCCATGATTCTGGCTAAGAATTTGATTTTGATTCTGGTTGCCTCTGGGTGTCTGATCTGAGGAAAGATGATGTCTAGAATAGTGATGCGGTCTGGATCCCACACGCAGTTTTCATCCAGACCACTCCTCACCATGCCACAGTTAGGAGGAACCAATCAAAGGTGGCAACCTTACTGTGGACCTCCAAAGAAACTTTTCAACAATTAGTAGCAGTGACAGTGAAACCAGCCACACTGCTATAGCGGGGGTATGACCGCCACATTTACTCCTTGGTATCGGATCTATACCACATCATGCAGTGTCGCACACCCCCAGCAGCTGTAGAGTGAGGCGATAGAGGATCCCTCTAGATTGAAGAGAGCTTGATCGACTGGTTGAGCCTGCCTGGTGTGTAATACTGTTCATTCACCAATCAGAGGCTTTGACCCGCCCCCTGACTTGGTGACGGGGGGACGACAGATTTATTTTGCTGCAGGAAGTTTCACCGTGGATAAATGTAAGTATAAATACATAAATGTAAGAATAAATAAATAAATGTAAGTATAAATAAATAAATGTAAGTATAATTGAATAAATGTAAGTATAAATGAAAAAATGTAAAAACATGAAAACGTAAACATATATATATATACACACAAATACATGTAACATTTATATTTTTGGGTCATTTATTTAAGCTTTGTGTTATATAATTATTTATTTATCCAAGTATTTATTTATTTAGTTTTGGCCCCTATAATCTAGCCTGGCTGCCAGCCCAACTTCTCCCCGCCCAAAAGAAATTTGTTCGGGAAATTGGGTCTGGAGGGTCTCGTATTGGGGACCAACTACAGAAAACCAGAATCTGGGCGAACCAATGAAATTGCCAGGGCGGGTTTTATACGATGATGGACAGATGATCAACAGTAACGTAATCACCCACGTCACAAAAGAGCGCTTAAGTTGAATTCGTTTTGAACAAACATGGCTACCGCCGGAGATCTGGGATGTTGTGATTCTGCCATCGAGTCTGTTTTAGAAGACATCGACAGCAGCGGAACAGAGAGACGCAATCAAGGCATTTGTCGATGGAAAATATGTTTTTGCCGTCCTTCCTACGGGATTCGGTAAAAGTTTAATTTATCAGCTGGCCCCGATGGAGTTGTAATCCTAAACGGAGAACTTCGTATATGCATTGCCCTTTATTGTTTTGCTCAAAAAGGTTGACCGTGTGAACAAGTACTCTCCCTTCCCTTAAATTAATTTTACAACACCGGCAAAAATCGTTTGTATTCATTCTTCAAGCATACTTCAAGTCTGCTTGTAGTTTAGTTCTGTTGACAACAACTATGCGGTGCTTAACATACGTCACATACTCTGTTGCTCTGATTGGTTGTAGATCTATCCAATTGAGCGAAGAGGCATTTGTTTTCCAGGCTCGTTTGAAACACGCCCTGTAGTCAAAGCCCAATGGAGAGTTCTCAGACTCATATTCTGACTAGAATTATGAGTATGACAACGTCAGGCTACCTATAATCCTCCATAGACGGGAGGTCTGAACCGTCCGACGCACAATAGAGTCTACCGCTACTACCTGGCGGCACAAACAATGGAAAATGCTGCACGGCACCGTCTCAGCAAGCAGGGGTGCCTGCAGCTGCCTGAAGGTGGCGCCAATATGCCAATTCCCCACTGAAATAATAGATAAGACAAAACCCCGCAGAGACTTTTTTTTTTAATGCTCGTGCGGCCCCCGGATCACATGAAAAAAGACGCCCAGTCCGCCCGTGCCTAAACCCGCCCCTAGGCACCACCTTAGGAGCAATGGTGCCCATCACAGTGATGCGGTCTGGATCCCACACAGTTTTCTTCCAGGCCAGCGCAGGCGCTGTGTGAGTGGAGAGGAGACAGCGACAGCTCTCGCTGTACTCTCGTGAGATCGGTTGAAACGTGAACAGCAGGACGGGATATGTGAGATGCTTTTTCAGTGCTTTGTCAACACAATAATCCACCAAATTACAAAAAAGTCGCTAGATTTGTCGCTAGTCGCTTTTTGCTAATAAAGTCGCCAAGAGGGTCTGGAAAGTTACGAGATATAGCGACAAAGTCGCTAAGTTGGCAACACTGTTCCAACTCCTCCTCTTCCTCTGCTTGCTTCCCTTCCTCTTCCTCTTGGTCCTCCTCCTCTAATCTGAACTCTGCCTCATCCTCTGACTCTCCCTCCAACTCCCCTTACTCTGTCTGCATTGTCCCTTACTCTGTCTGCATTGTCCCTTACTCTGTCTGCTTTGTCCATTAATCTGTCTGCATTGTCCATTACTCTGTCTGCATTGTCCATTACTCTGTCTGCATTGTCCATTACTCTGTCTACATTGTCGTGAATGTGCATATCTGCCTTTTGATTTACCTGTTGGCTATAGCATTGTGTCCAACCACAACACACACATCAGTACATCAGAATCTTAGAACCTTTTCTAAGTCACCGCGCACCTCCCTGTGCGATAGCTTTGTTAGGAAAACAAACAGGACTGTTACACTCCAACTGTAATATAACTAGTTTATTGACAAGGATCAGATACAGTAGAGTGTCCCAGATGGTAGTGAGTCTCTGTGATGGTCTTCTCCTGATATCCACTCAGCCCAGCGAGTTCCAGCCAGGTGAGAAAGACCTAGTCCTCGTCCGCACTGCTGAAAGTACATTTCTGGCTCCTTGGCAACGGTCCTTCTGTTGTCCGGGAGAAAGTGGACCAGGAGACCTGCAGGGTAGAAGAACAGAGAGGCAGGAAACCAGAACAAACATCCAACATCAGCCTCCTGGAGAGCATCCAGGCCCTGTGTCCAAGTGTCCTGGAGCCAGACACTGGACCCCAAGCTGCTCCCCATGAACAGGCTAGCCTTGCATGGCAGCTCCCTCGCTGTGGGTGTGTATGAATGAGTGAATGAGAGGCATAATGTAAAGTGCTGTGGGTGCCGGGATGGATGGATATATGAGAGAGAGAGAGAGAGAGAGAGAGAGAGAGAGAGAGAGAGAGAGAGAGGTGTGTGTATGTGATAGAGGGACAGAGCCAGCCAGCCCTTTACGTTGCTGGGTACTTAAACGTATCAGTAGGCCGTCCTACTGGCTTCAAGACACCTTGAACATCTTGATGATGGACTGAAGCGCACGGAACATCCGTACGTGTAAAGGATGTCTAAGGGGCTCCTGGTTGGTCTCGTGGTCCTTCGACTGCTCCAGATTGGGAGGCGAACCACATTTAGCCCCTGTGAAAAGATAACATTTTAAATGGGTAAATTTGAAGTTAGGCTTTGTCAGAGTCATCAGCCCAATCTACAGGATAACTTTGTGATTCATTAAGGATGACAAGCAGTGGTGGTCGCTCACCAGGTGTGACATGAGAGCTGGGGGGAAGCTCCTCCTGGGCTGAGGGCTTCTTGGGCTCCGTCTTTCTCTTCAGAACCTGCAGAAAACACAGAACATGCTGGAATCTATGGAAACTATATGACAACACCTCTCAGTCCACCAAAGCATCAGGATTTAGAACAACAACAGCCCCTCAGTCCCAACAGTGCCTCTTCATTCTATACTTGCTCCATTACATGAATAACCTACCCATGGTCATTCATTCTGTACTCATACGATATACTATAAGCTCTGCTCTATAAGATCTGTTACATAAATAACCCACCTTGTTCTTGAAGAGCTTGGCTTTCTTGCTCAACCACTTCAAGCCCTTCTTAGGCTTTCTGGTCTCGCCTGCAGAGGTCGACGCTGTCCCAGCATCGATGATGACCGCTGCAGGGCTGAGCTCACCGAGATCTGCCCCAGGACACGGAGCTGCAGCAGCAGACTCACACAGAGTGTCGTCCATCACTCTCTCCGTCAGGATCCTGACTGTGCGGTCCTGGGTCTCCTGGCAGGACAGGCTGGAGGTCGAGGGAAGTGTGAGGAAATGATAGCATTATACTGCTGATCAATGCTGCTATACCAATCAATATCTAATATGAATATGTAAACACACATGTTTTGTAATGCTAATAACTAAGATACAAATATTGAATGTGATCAATTGATTTAATAAAGTAACAGATAAGAAACATTGAAATGTAACTTTGGTGTGTGGACAAGAATGCAGATGTCAGGCAAACTGACTTGGGAGGCGAGTTTGTGACGCTCAGGGACTGGTGTGAGCACAATGAGCTAGTCAGCTCATGGGAGTAAAAGTGTCAACTTGGGAGATAAGGTGATGCTGGGAACATAACTCTTCTCTGCTTCAGGACGAGTCAGACCGGACAGTTCTTACTATGGATAATATGCCCCCTTCCCCTGGAGACCCTGCCCCCCCCCCCCCCCTTCTCAATGGATGCCCCCTTCCCCTGGAGACTCTGCCCCCCCCCCCTTCTCACTGGATGCCCCCTTCTCCTTGGAGCCCATCTGCCCCTTTACATCATCTGACCTAGGAGTGGTCTTACCCTCTCCCCTTCCCCTTGAAGACCCCACCCCGTATATCATCAGGACCTCGAGATGACCTGCTCTCAACTCTGGAGAACTCAAACCCCCCCCCCCCCTTGGATTGCATCAGACCTGTGGGTCTCGTCCACCCCCCTCCCTGAACAACACCAGACCTGTGGGTCTTCTCTGCCCCCTCCCTCTCCTAACATCACCAGGTCCGTGGACTGCCCACCTTGCGCCAGCATGAACGCCCTGGACATTTAATTGGTTAACAATAGCCACCCCAAGGTCTCCTGACCAATGGCCACTCACCAGACCTCCCTCTTTGGGGAGTACAAGATCTGTCACCCAAGGGCGGGGAGACAGAACTTGGGAGGGGCAGAACTTTCTCTGATATTCTGTCACGACCACTTTCTCAACGAAGGCCTTCGTTCGTTCTAATCTTATACTCTGTTTTGGTGGGACGACTGCTTTTGCATCATCGACTGATTCATTGTACTAGACTACGGACATCTTGGTGTGTTGTTTTCATTGTGTATCTTGTGATTGCATCATTACTAATTAAACTACAAATAACTTGGTCCGATGCTTAACCATGTATCATTCTTCCTCTCAACACCCAGTTTACACTATCCTTAACAATTGGTGACCTTCCGACGTGCCTGGGTGAGAGATCTGGACGAGAGGTCCCTGAGAAGGGGACCCCAGCCGGCAGGAGCGGGACAGCTGTGGTTCACTGACACTCACTTGGATATCCACAAAAATAGGGTAAGCAGAGCCTGTTTAAACGAAATCTGCATAGCTTAGGACTTTAGCTTTTAGGAGTGAGTGTCTTTAAACTGCACTGTACTGTGACTCTGGGCTGCACACTTTGAATCAAATTGTCCATAGAGAGATTAACGTTGATGCAAACTCAATGATACATTTGTAATTGTGAAACGAGGTGGGGTCTGGCAGATGTGGCACTGTGACAGGAGCGCTCGGCAGTTTCTACGTGGTACGGGGCGTTGCCTGGCAGTGGTCACACTGTGACGGGAGCACCTGGCTGTTTCTGATTGTGTCTATTGTGAAACGAGGTGGGGTCTGGCAGATGTGGCACTGTGACAGGAGCGCTCGGCAGTTTCTACGTGGTACGGGGCGTTGCCTGGCAGTGGTCACACTGTGACGGGAGCACCTGGCTGTTTCTGATTGTGTCTATTGTGAAACGAGGTGGGGTCTGGCAGATGTGGCACTGTGACAGGAGCGCTCGGCAGTTTCTACGTGGTACGGGGCGTTGCCTGGCAGTGGTCACACTGTGACGGGAGCACCTGGCTGTTTCTGATTGTGTCTATTGTGAAACGAGGTGGGGTCTGGCAGATGTGGCACTGTGACAGGAGCGCTCGGCAGTTTCTACGTGGTACGGGGCGTTGCCTGGCAGTGGTCACACTGACGGGAACACCTGGCTGTTTCTAATTGTGTCTATTGTGAAACGAGGTGAGGTCTGGCAGAATGTGGCACTGTGACAGGAGCGCTCGGCAGTTTCTACGTGGTACGGGGCGTTGCCTGGCAGTGGTCACACTGTGACGGGAACACCTGGCTGTTTCTAAGTGTGTCTATTGGAAAACGAGGTGGGGTCCGGCAGAATGCGGCACTGTGACGGGAGCACCTGGCTGTTTGAGATAGACGTAAATAATATGTTTGTGGAGATTTAAGGAGTAGCAAACCTCTTTTTCTTGCTTTCTCTCTCTTTCTCCCTATCTACTGCATTGCTGGAATGGGCTATGCCGAGGTTCGAGCAGGGCACATTTCACAAGCAGACTCTCTCCCTTTCTTGCTCTCTCTCCCTTTCTCTCTATTGCATTGTCGGGATGGGGCCATGCCGAGGTTCGAGCATGGCGCATTTTAGACAAGCTCTCTCTCTCTCCCTTTCTCTCGCTCTCTCTCTCTCTCTCTCTCTCTCGCTATCTCTTAGCATTGTTGGGTTAATAATGTGTATCTCTCCCTTTCTTGCTCTCTCTCCCTTTCTCTCTATTGCATTGTCGGGATGGGGCCATGCCGAGGTTCGAGCATGGCGCATTTTAGACAAGCTCTCTCTCTCTCCCTTTCTCTCGCTCTCTCTCTCTCTCTCTCGCTATCTCTTAGCATTGTTGGGTTAATAATGTGTATCTCTCCCCTCGCACCTTTCCCCTCCCCTCTCCTCTCCTCTCACCCCTCCCCTCTCACACACTCTCCCTTCACACACCTCCCCTCCCTTCCCTTCCCCTCTCCTCTCCTCTCCTCCCCTCTCCTCTCCTCCCCTCTCCACTCCTCTCCTCTCCTTTCTCCTCTCCTCTCCCTTCACACATCTCCCCTCAACTCCCTACCCCTCCAACCCCTACCCTCTCACACACTCTCTCACTCTCGCCCTCTCTCTCTCGCTCTCCCCACCTCCCCTCTCCTCTCCTCCCCCCTCCTCTCCTCTCTCCCCTCCCCTCCCCCCCTCACACACTCTCTCCCTTCACACACCTCCCCTCAACTCCCAACCCCTCCCCTCCAACCCCTCCCCTCTCACACACCCTCTCGTCTCTCCCTTCACACACCTCACCTCCCCACCACTCCCCTCTCACACACTCTCTCCCTTCACACACCTCCCCACCCCTCTCCTCCCCTCCCCTCTCTTGCACTACACACACTCTCTCTCTCTCTCTCTCTCTCTATGTCTCTCTCTCTCTTTACCTCTCTCTGGTCAAGGAGCTGAGACCTACCGGTGCCAACTAAACTCCTTGTCTCTCTCTCTCTCTCTCTCTCTCTCTCTCTCTAATACTGATGTGTATGTATGGATCTTTGAGACTCTACCCACAGCTACGACCAGCAACAGGTTACAATTATTTTGGTGGTTGGCATTGACTGGTGACAGTGGGTTGCAGCTGTTACTAGCCTGGATCCGGCTGGTGGCAGTTGGGTGGTTGGTGAGCTCAGACTGGTGGTGGATTATATTATTGCAGTTGTGTTTTGTCTGTGGCTCCGACTGGTGGTGGATGGCATTATTGCAGTTCTATTTTGTCTGGCTCCGACTAGTGGTACATGGCATTACTACAGCTGTTATTGTTTGATTCCAACCAGTGGTGGAACAACAAGTATTTATGGTCAGACGTGACCTTGCTATCTGTGTGTGTCTGTTATGTTTGCCTTATGTTGCCTATATGTATCTGTCATGTTTGTTTTATGTCTGTTTCAAACAAGAGAAAATTATGTTTATGTGTCTTTAAGGAGAGGACAAATGGAGTGGCGTCCATCGCACGTTGAATTAAGGCCAGGTTATAAAATATTAGACTGGTGGCAGACCAAATACACAGTCAACCCAGATACTGGGTTTAAAGAAGGCAGCGGTAAAAAAGACCCCACAACCAACAGAAGAGTGGCATTAACTGAGGAAGAATACAAACTTGTGTTTGCAGGATCGCTGCAGTGCATAAACAAGGAGGAAATAAAAGAACAGTATCCAGCACAAGCAGAATATTTCGAGAAGCTGGCATCACAAATTATAGTCGAACCTTCACACTTGCAGCCAATCTAGGGCAGCAGGCACAGTGTTATCTGGAGGAAATTGTGGAATTTGAAGTTCACTCAGAGATCGAGCGTTTCTGTGAGGCTACAAGTGGACAGGACTGGAGCGACGGCTGTCGCTAGGGCCATGTTCTCTTTCCTCACGGCATTATCTTTTGAACCCCTTTACTTTCACTAATCACGTCCTTATTTACACTGGGACATATCTTAATCAGTAATGTCCAGTTTGATTGTTATTCAATGTTCTCAAATTTATTTTATTACAATTCTAAAAGCTTGGCTAAAGTTGTATGTATGTGGTGAAGGGGACCTGTGAGTATGTTCAGGTCTGCCGTGGGTACATGGATGTCGAATGTCCACTCTGTGGAGTGACGGTGGGTTTTCCCCTATAACATCGTTAGGGTTTTCCCACTGTGTCCAGTGTGTCCACACCACTTGGCCATAACGCTGCATAGTCTCATTATTATCGTTCTAAGCATTGTGTTCCTTAACGGGATATTTTAAATTTTGTGTTAGTTGTCACACCCTTTAAAGGGTGTGAAAGGAGGGATTCCATGAAAACTTTAAAATATCCTGTCCGAATTAACAGTTTCTTTCTACATGTATTGACTCTTTTAATGTTCTGTTTAACAGATTGACTGATCGTAAGGCGTCACACCCTTTAGAGGGTGTGAAAGGAGGGTGAGTTCTAGTGAAAAAAAAAAAAAAAAAAAAAAGTTATATATATCTTCCTGTAATCTGACTGACTGTTTCTTATTGCTCATCTGAACTAACCTCCATTGTTTGCTCACACAGGTTCATAATATTTTAAATTTGTGTAGTCACACCCTTTAAAGGGTGTGAAAGGAGGGATCCATGAAAACTTTAAAAATATTAAATTTTGACTGTTTTGATGACCATATGCGCATGTTTAACCTAGTTATCGACTGATTTTGCATTTTAACATCTAGTTTGACTGTATTTTGGTTCATTGCTTAAGTGTTTTACGCATGTTTAACCTAGTTAACAACTGATTTGCCTTTACTGCCAGACTGGTATATTTTAAATTTGTGTTGTCACACCCTTTAGAGGGTGTGAAAGGAGGGATCCATGAAACTTTAAAATATCCAGTTTTAATGTTGACACCACATAGTGGTGTCAAAGGAGGGATTGTGAGGAAATGATAGCATTATACTGCTGATCAATGCTGCTATACCAATCAATATCTAATATGAATATGTAAACACACATGTTTTGTAATGCTAATAACTAAGATACAAATATTGAATGTGATCAATTGATTTAATAAAGTAACAGATAAGAAACATTGAAATGTAACTTTGGTGTGTGGACAAGAATGCAGATGTCAGGCAAACTGACTTGGGAGGCGAGTTTGTGACGCTCAGGGACTGGTGTGAGCACAATGAGCTAGTCAGCTCATGGGAGTAAAAGTGTCAACTTGGGAGATAAGGTGATGCTGGGAACATAACTCTTCTCTGCTTCAGGACGAGTCAGACCGGACAGTTCTTACTATGGATAATATGCCCCCTTCCCCTGGAGACCCTGCCCCCCCCCCCCCCCTTCTCAATGGATGCCCCCTTCCCCTGGAGACTCTGCCCCCCCCCCCTTCTCACTGGATGCCCCCTTCTCCTTGGAGCCCATCTGCCCCTTTACATCATCTGACCTAGGAGTGGTCTTACCCTCTCCCCTTCCCCTTGAAGACCCCACCCCGTATATCATCAGGACCTCGAGATGACCTGCTCTCAACTCTGGAGAACTCAAACCCCCCCCCCCCCTTGGATTGCATCAGACCTGTGGGTCTCGTCCACCCCCCTCCCTGAACAACACCAGACCTGTGGGTCTTCTCTGCCCCCTCCCTCTCCTAACATCACCAGGTCCGTGGACTGCCCACCTTGCGCCAGCATGAACGCCCTGGACATTTAATTGGTTAACAATAGCCACCCCAAGGTCTCCTGACCAATGGCCACTCACCAGACCTCCCTCTTTGGGGAGTACAAGATCTGTCACCCAAGGGCGGGGAGACAGAACTTGGGAGGGGCAGAACTTTCTCTGATATTCTGTCACGACCACTTTCTCAACGAAGGCCTTCGTTCGTTCTAATCTTATACTCTGTTTTGGTGGGACGACTGCTTTTGCATCATCGACTGATTCATTGTACTAGACTACGGACATCTTGGTGTGTTGTTTTCATTGTGTATCTTGTGATTGCATCATTACTAATTAAACTACAAATAACTTGGTCCGATGCTTAACCATGTATCATTCTTCCTCTCAACACCCAGTTTACACTATCCTTAACAGAAGGTTCACTTCCAGGCTCTTTTGCATCTGACCCTTAACTGAGCTCTCAGCAAAGCTGTGGATGAGCTCCTGTCTGGAGGGCATCGGGGGGATGATCTCAAATGTCCGCTCTTCGAGAGCCGACAGCTTGTCTGCAGCTTTCTGCAGGGTCCTCAGCGTGCTGTCATAAAGCAGCTGGCTGGAGGAGTGGACCTGCTCCCAGAACTTCCTGCCACCAGATCTCATCTTAGCTGAGGCCTTGTGCTGCTCAACCACCTCATGGAGATCATCCAGGATCACACCAATGAGGTTCTCACAGTTGTCAGAGGAGATCAGCAGAGATGGACGCTCTGAGCTCTCCGGATTGGCCGCATGAGGTGAATCACGAGGGGTCGCCGGCTGGCAAGAGAGCTTCTGAGTTGCTCTACTCAAGACCTGCTGGAACACATCTCTTCCTTTGATCAGGTACTCTTTAATGATGGTTCCCACTCGTGTGTCATCATGGGCCAGGCTCTCTTCAGCTGTGGGTGGGCCCTGAGGACATAAAAAAATCAAGGTCTCCAGGACCTCGGTGGTTCTGTGTCCACTCCCTGGCAGAAGGGTGTCAACGAACAAGGAGCGGTAGATGTGGGAGAAAGACAACTCCGGGCGCCTTAGGATCAGCGAATGATCCGAGATGGCTGAGATGCCTTCGATGAGCTCATCAATCTCCACTTCCTCTATGCCCTTGTTCAGACAGGCCAACATCTGTTCGTTGGCCAGCTCCTGGAGTTTTGTCAGGCCTTCGTTCTTCACGCTCTCCCGATAGCAGAACTCACTGCTTATGGCTCTGCAGGCTGCTGTCACCGTGTCGACAGACCGGATCAACAGAAGCCTGATGAGAGACGGGGGCAAACTTTCCAGAGACGTCTCGTTCATCAAAGAGACGCTCTCGTCTGCCGTCACATCTCCCATCCTGGAAGAAATCACCAGGGGGGTCAGTTTGGCCGCTGCCTTGCAGACCATCTTCTTGGCTGCAGAGGAAACATCCAATGCGTTCCATCCTGTGAGGGAGGAGCTGTTCCCTGCTCTGGATGTTGAAGACTGGCTTTCCAGCAGCTCAACAGCACTTTTTACGGATTTGATGATTTCCTCGACCAGGTCACTGGCCAGGGAATGTCCATAGCGACCGCTCCCCAGATAAGGGAGCATGACCAAATCCTCAGTCAGTGATAGGCTGGATGGAGATGTGGACGAGCCCTCCTTCCTACATGGCCCAAACTGCTCCTCCAGCTTCAGCTCCACAGCCTGGACAACGTTGGTCCTCGACATGGTGGTCAGGAGCTCTCTGAGGGACCTTCCAGAAGACCGACTGCTGCTCCCTGACCTCCTCAGCAGCGGTAGAGTCTGCACGTCGGCACAGACAGCAGAGAGGAAGTAGCTCACAGAGGAACAGGTAAAAGGCCCTTGAGCTTCTTCTTGGAGGGCGGCCCTGGCTGCCAGGACGTTTCTGATGACTGCCTCGATCACCTCAGCTGCCACAGAGCCCAGACTGGCCTTGGCCTCCACCTGCAGATCCGGACAGGGGGTTCCACTGGGTCTGCTGGCTATGCCAGAGGGCATTTTCTCCACTCCACTGACGCCCTGGGAAGTGGACGCAACCTCCAGGGCTTCCAGCTGGTCTTTTGACCCAGTGTCGGGTACTGAAGAAGGGGGCAGATCCGAGGGCTCGACCAGGTCCATGTCCTCCGAACTTAGAGGCCTAACGTTCAACACCCTGATGAAGGTCCGCTTGCCTCCAGACAGACTCCCCTCTCTTCCCTCACTCACCTCGGGCTGGAATGAGTCTGTCGTATCTTTCTCCATGTCTCTTCCTCAAAGACTGCCTCAGGTCACACTTGCTGTTGCAGTCTGGTTTGAGAGAGAGGCTTTCACACCTGACCCATGAAAAAGGCAGACTTTTACAAAAAACAAAGAGAATATAATTACTTTTTTTTTTAAATAATCTAACATCAACTTACATATCTACAAGAAATCATGTCTCGGAAATGTAACCCTTACAACTTAAGGTGCAAAACAATCGGACAATATTACATTATTATGTTTCTCTGTTCCAATACGAATTAGTCAAGGTTAAGGCGTTGCAGTGATCCAAATCCTTCTCCAATAAAATGTTTATGTAAAACTGAGCACAGTGATCAGAACGGCCTTTATTTGATGAATTACGTCATAATACAGCAAATGTCATCTAACAGCTGACGGCGAAATTTGAAGATGCCTCTATTGACTTTTCCAAAGAACACAGAGAAGAATGAGCTACAATAACTTTTTCAGATTAATGTGTGATATCTACCTTCACATTTACCCGGTAACATTGTCTTGAAAATGTAAACCTTACAACTTGAAAAAGTCTCCGTACCTTCCTTACAACTTGAAAAAGTCTCCGTACCTTCCTTACAACTTGAAAAATGTGCATATTATGTAAATGCCCTGAAAAGGGGTGTGATTGAATAAACGATGCACGGACAAAACGTTCCCTCACATCGTGTATTTCACAACTCCATCTCAAATCACAGGCCAATGTAGTCATGCTGCTAACATATAGCACACACAATTACAACAGTACTCCGTACATTACAGAAATATCTAAAGAACATACGACAAGCACGATAAGTACCGCACTTTCATCCACCGCGTGGGGGTTATCGTTGCTAATGGCTAATGTAGCTAACTCGCTCTTCGTCGTGAAGCTAACTAACGCTAACTTATTTCACAAACATAACATGTGAAAACGTACTGTGATAACAACACTGTGATAACAACATAAACACATTCACATAACACTTAAACACTGCATTTTATAGGACTTATAACCTGAAAAGGGGAGTAATTGAACAAACGATGCACGGACAAAACTTTCCCTCACATCATCATGTATTTCACAACTGAAGGGAGGGAGCGACGTGCACCGAAACTTAGCTCAATCCTTTTACATTCCCCCTGCTGGAGCCCTATAGTAACTACAATGCTCCCATATTTAGCACACCACTTTTCATATAAAAAACAAGAACAACCGACAACAACACCCGAACCATAAACTGTGATATACCACCAACGCACATTATTCCATCTGTCACACAAAACAATCTGAAAATGTACTTACATTATAATGTTTCAGTGTTCCAATACGAATTCGTTGAGGTGAAAGCGTCGTAGAGATCCAAATCCTTGTCCAAGAAAATGTTCAATAAGAAATGATAGCAGTGATCAGAACGGCATTTTATAGTTTATTTGATGAATTACGTCATAATACAGCAAACGTCATCAAACAGCAGATGGCGCTCTTTACACCCAGTCTGTTTAGAGTCCAGGCCGTGGTCTGTTATCAGTGTTAAACAGGGGCGTACATTTAATTGAAAATGATTTGTTTTAATCACGTTTTAAAAAGTGAAAATGTGTACCCCCCACCACACATTTTGTATCAAGAAAAATATATTTAACAGCGGTATCCACTGTTATATCGATTTAAAAAATCTGTCCCACCCACATTGGAAAATAAACCGACGACGTTGATGTTCCATAATGCCTTATTTAATTATGATTTGCCCATTTAGACAAATCACTGTTTTCTCCACTGCCCTCCGGCAGGCGTTTCAGGAGCCTCCGGACCAGGACCAGCAGACTAAAGAACAGTTTTTTCCCCAGGGCTGTTTCTTCACTGAACTCGAACCCCCTGTTGATCCACCCCCCTCATTCAGCTAACTCCTCTTCTACCTCACATCTGCCTTCACTTTGTTATCTGCACTACTGGAATGTCAATTAGCCTACTGTCTGTTTATTACAGTAACAACTGTTTACTTATGAAAACTGTTTACATTTGCATTTTGCACCGTACTTCTTCTGTAATATGCAATCACTTTCCACTACACTTTTAAACTTTTTTAGAGTAAAGCGTTTGTCCATACTTTATTGCACTACACTGTATATCCTGCACTTACTGTTATTGCACTTCTGGTTAGACCTAAACTACATTTCGTTGCCTTGTACCTGTACTGGTGTAATGACAATAAAGTTGAGAAAGATCTAATCAAGTTTATTTCGACTGGATCATTCTTTTGCACAGACGCTTCGCTTCACCTTTTCACATTAGGAGGCAATAGTTCTCTTGAACGCTGCTTGTCTTGCATCCTCTGCAGAGGACCATCGACCCAAACATGAAGCTACACCTTTTTCAACCACCGGAACATTGTTTCTAAGATTGTTTAAAATTGTATATTATCAGCAGAAAAGACACCTAACGCCTCCAGAGATGTGGTCTCCTTGGTGAAGTAAGAAAACGAAACTTTTTTTTACAGGCTTTTATGAGGGTGGCTGAAAGGTCACTATCATTACATTTACATTTACATTTATTCATTTAGCAGACGCTTTTGTCCAAAGCGACTTCCAAGAGAGAGCTTCACAAAGTGCATAGGTCACTGATAATAACAACAAGATAGCCCCACAGCATTGCGGGTAGTCAAAAACAAGAAGTACATATTGTGAACAACCAAAAAATAGTGCTATAGGGAAGAAACCATAAGAGCATGTAGTTAAACAAGTGAAAATTACACAACATTAATCTCTAAGTGCAGGTGTACCTGTAAGAAAGCAATAAAAATAGGATCAACTAAAAAAGAAGAATACAACAGTTTAAATCAGCTACCACTAACCAACAAGAGCAACAGTCTAAGCAAGAGTCATTGTGAACCTTGAGGAAACTAGCGTTGGATTCAGCAAACCATTCCTAAGTACCATTGTACTCCCGGAACAAGTGCGTCTTGAGCCTTCTCTTGAAGGTGGAGAGACAGTCCGTGTCTCTGATGGAGGTGGGGAGTTGATTCCACCACTGGGGTGCCAGGCAGGAGAAGAGCTTGTGCTGGGACCGGGCGGTCTTGAGAGGTGGGACCACCAGGCGGTTGTCTGAAGAAGACCGTAGGTGGCGGGTGGGGGTGTAAGGCTGCAGGAGAGACTTGATGTAGTCGGGCGCAGTTCCGTTCACTGCTCGGAAGGTCAGTACCAGGGTCTTGAATCTGATGCGGGCCGTTATGGGTAGCCAGTGGAGGGAGATGAGGAGCGGGGTAACGTGGGAGCGTCTGGGTAGATTGTAGACCAGACGGGCCGCTGCGTTCTGAATTCTCTGAAGAGGGCAGGTTGCGCATGATGGGAGACCGGCGAGCAGCGAGTTGCAGTAGTCCAACTTGGAGAGGACAAGTGCTTGGACAAGCAGCTGGGTGGAGTGCTCAGACAGGTATCTCCTATCAGAAACGTACTCAGAAAGCGATTGAATTAGACAAATCCTGGGATCAAATGTAAACTGACAAACATGCTCGAAACATAGGCTAATTGTATACATTAACAATACAGTTATTTATTGGGAACTCGTGCCAGATGACAGACGCTTTGGCCACAAACGGACCAGCCTCCAACGAACGCCAAAATTCATAATGATCAGGTGAGACCACCGTAATGATGATTCATTACGTTCATTATTTGTTTGACAATAGCCTTGTCTGTAACCAGGAGAATGATTTTTGCTGAGTGTTTTATGAATAAACCCTGGCTTGTTTGTTCAACTGGATCGTTTTAATTAAAATTCAAAATCTTTCATTAGCATAAATGTTCAGGTTAAACAATTTTGTCAAAGCATTTTCAACACATATCAGGAAATCTAACTCTCATCTATCATAAAACAAACACCACTATAAACAAGATTTCATATTTACTGTAGCTATTCTAACAAAAGTCTTGTATTTCAGAGAGGAGCTTACTGAGGTCCTGGACCAGTACTGGTCAGACACCTTGAGCCACACAGCCACTCTGAGGGACTTCTGCGACAGGCACTCAAATTGGAGCCTTCACAGGGAGACAGAGCTGGAGATGATGACAGACATCAAGGAAAGGGCTGACAGAATCACCTGACTTTCAACTTTGTCAGAGATTCTCCAAACGAGTTGATGGCGGTAGGTTAGGTTGGGGTGGCACTTGGGGTGGCCAATCAGATTTCAGGGGTGGCCCGTGCCACCCTAGGCCACTCCCTGAACACGCCAGTGGGAGGGTGGCAGCAGCACTGATCATACAACGACCGGGGTGAGTGTGTGCATATCCGCGCGTCTTTTAAAGACGCCTTATCGGACGTGGCCCAATGGATATGCGCTGCGACATGGGTGTGGTAGTGGGAGGAGTAAGGAAAGTGGAGTAAGACGCCTTACGTCCCCGATCACTGACTGACGCGCGCTGCCCGATTGCCCTGCCAGAACTAGCTGCGCTTATATAGTCCACATATTGTAATTTTAGGTTCCTATATGTTTATTGTATGCACCTTCCTGCCAAAGTAAATTCCTTGTCTGTGCAAACTTTCATGGCGAATAAATCCCTTTCTGATTCTGAACTCAGCAGGGTTGATGCAAAGTGTTTTATTGGTTCTCAGGTAACAAAGATTCCCAATAGAACGTGAGCGTGATCCTGGGATCAGACTGAAGTTTTCTCCGGACAATTTAACTTATATAGTCTTCTCCCCATTGTATGTTTAATATGGTACGATATTTGGTGGTTACATAGACATTAGGTAATCTTACAAAGCGGGTCCCTTGTCTCAGGGGATTCAAAACAGGTACTTTCCTACATAGACAAACTCTCCCAATTTAGACCCTTCTGACCTTGAACAGCCAGGTGCACTGTGCTCCTGGGTACAAGGCCAAAAACACGTCTCATAAGTCATAGTTGGACTCCCTGGTTCTTTGTAGAAGCACCCTGGTTCTCTTTTCCTCCACTTTGCCCCTCTTTTTCCAAATCTTAATATTTTGGGCTTTATTCCTTATACTATTGTTTAGGGATAACAATAATCAGTCAACAGCTTTGCATCTGGTTTCCAATAATATAGCATGTACTAGAATGGTGATTACAAGTTTCATTGAATCCATAATCATTACCCATCTTCAAATTCACAACAGTATGGTGTTTTTTCCACAACACATGCGCACAAACAGCAAACCTGACACAAATGACAGTTCAAGAAGCAATTGAAATTCAATTTTATTCGGATAACCCTTTTGACAAGCAATGTCACAACAGTGGGCTTGACACATGCCCATTAATTGGCACCTAACAGTATAACCAGCCTAAAAGAAGAGAATGGCTAGGAAGGCCTGAACTGGACAAGTGTTGAGGTGGATTTAAAGTTGTTAAATTCTGTGTGCGATGAATCCCATACATAAAGGGTTAAATTATTGATTGATTAGAAGTGTACAGGTTAAGATCAGTCTGTGTGTAGAATTATTGTATTTATCATTTCATGCTAATAACCCTTGGCACTCTTTAAACAAACTTGTGCTCAAGGTGGGTCCGTGTGCCTAGGAGCGTGACACAACACTAGCTACTGATATTGTCTGTGCACAGGACATCAACATAGAGAAAGCAGAAACCCTTTGTACAGACTTAGCTCATGTAGCCTACCTTTCCACAGAGTTTGTGTTATTTTGAAGCCACGTGTCACAAGGAAACAGCATGTGCAACAAACACTGCAAACCTCTTTTACAGTATAACGTGTTATAAGTTGGGATGAATAGAGGGGTTTCAGTGGTAAAACAGTCAAACAAAAGCAAGGCCAGGTCTGGAGGCAGTGATCGGGTGGGCTGTACCTTAGTTTTCTAAACATTTCATCTTTCCTTGGTGAATTCTGAGACCATGGAGGTTCTTACAGACTTTCCCACACAAACACGTTTCCGAAGATCTGTCGCTAGAGCAATTATCATCAAAGAAATTATGTAGGTTTTCAACTTGACGGCTAGAATGCCGAGGCATAAAACTATTTTGTGGTGGGGATTCCGGGTACGATCTGAATTCCGGATAGGAACGAAATTTCGGGTAGAATAGGAAGTCTGAATATGATGGGAATTCCGGATGTGATCTGGCCGGTGATTGCTCCAAACATTTCATCTTTCCTTGGTGAATTCTGAGGCCATGGAGGTTCTTACAGACTTTCCCACACAAACACGTTTCCGATGATTTGTCGCTAGAGCAATTATTGTCGAAGAAATTATGTAGGGTTTCGACTTGACGGCTAGAATGCCGAGGCATAAAACTATTTTGTGGTGGGGATTCTGGATGTGATTTGGCCGGTGATTGCTCCAAACATTTCATCTTTCCTTGGTGAATTCTGAGGCCATGGAGGTTCTTACAGACTTTACCACACAAACACGTTTCCGATGATTTGTCGCTAGAGCAATTATCATCAAAGAAATTATGTAGGGTTTCAATTTGACGGCTAGAATGCCGAGGCATAAAACTATTTCGTAGTGGGGATTCCGGATGTGATCTGGCCGGTGATGGCCGCACAACCATAGGAGTGATGGTGCCCAAAACAGTAATGCGGGCTGGATCCCACACGCAGTTTTCTTCCAGACCACTCCTCACCATACCACAGTTAGGAGGAACCCAGGCCGTGTCATAACCAAGTTCATACCAGGTTTCCTGGTAGGGATGGCCTCGTCTGTTGATTTTTTTCACTTTGCCAACATTGACCCTAACCCTCAGAACAACCCTCTGATGCTCAGGCAACTCTAGTGGGTATCTGGTAGCCTTCTGCAGGTCTCTGCTGAGGTACACTCCTGGACCCAACATGCCTCCTGTGGATGGCTGGAACCCATTCCTCCGTATAGCTTTAGCAGCCTTTTGGCTGGTACCGTGATACATGATGTAGGTCTGACCAGACTTGGGTTCTGGATGATTGAGTGGTGTCACCCCTGGGGGGAGAGTGAAGTCATCCTCTGCCCAGATGCACTGAGACACTTGGGGCGCTGGCTTGTACATATTACTGTGGGAGACAAAGGGGTTGTAACTTAACAATCTTATGACATCACGAAGCCCAAAGACAACACATGAAATTCCTCTGCCATCATATTTTTGTTACGGCACACTACTGTGACGAAATTACTGTAGAGGTAGGTACTGCAACTAGTTACTATTGTAAACATACAATACTTTTGTTACAGTGCATCAAAATATTATATAATCACAGTGTGACAAAATCCAAGATGCTTGCTGTCTCACATTACAACAGACTCATTATGAAGTACATACACTATTATAAAGCTATAAGTTCGTACAGATACTGCATAATGAAATTCCAGGACTTTCAAGGACTTTTCAAGTTCTATTTTGGGGGGACTACAATCAGAGATCTCATTTATCAAACATATACTTTACTTACTTTAAATTAATACCTATTAAAGCTACATGTGTTATTCAATCAAGAGCACCAAGTGATTTTCTCTTTTTCTTTTGTTCTTTGATGAACATTAATGAGACGGACAGCAGTGGGTTTATTAGACGGCTGTCACTTTAAGACCTGACGCATGTGTCGCGGATCTGACACAAATCCTGTTTTCTTCCAGCTCTTCACCTTAATTTCAGACTTTGAAACTCATTGAAGACTTATGAGGATACTCGCCAAAAATGGTCATTGTGACAATTTTCCGTTTCGTCCTCAAGTACGCCAAATCAATACGGTACTGGCGCGCACTATCTGAGAAAAATGAGCTTTTCTCTCGGTGTGTGTATGACGGGTGTGTGTGCAAAGAATGCAGCTTCAGAAAGCACTTCTTCAGAACCGAATTGATTTCTACTTTGGCTCTTATCGTGCTTGAAAAACACTTAACTGAATTGAGAGCATTATCATATGCTATAACGCAAACCAAAGAATGCAAGAAAAAACGGATGGTGCTTTAATAACATTTGCAGGAAGCGGGATGGGTTGAGGCGTTAATTTTGAGCGAAAATACCGTATTAATGTTTTTATTTTTTTCATGAACACTTCAAAATTACTTTGTAAATTAGTATATATTGTCTGAAAGTATTTCAAGCACTTTTGAAGTATCTCGTCATTAATATGACTTTTTTCAAGGGTTTTCCAGGACTTAAATTTCAAAAAGTCCAGCACAAAAGTCAAGCACTTTAAGCACCTTCTACGAACCCGGTATAAACAATACTATATTGTATTTACTGTAATTAACTTATTAAATGTGGAACAAAGAAATATGACATTTAGACTATATCACCTCAAGGCTGATACTTTTACAGTGTTTCTTTTTGACTGACACATTTCTTTATATCCTGTCTACTGTTATTAGAAAAGTACATGTTCACTCCAAACGCATATCATTTCGTACAATCAAAATCTGCATGGTGAATCTGTGATTAAAGCTTAGTGTTTTAACAGATACTCACTCTTGAATTGGTGATGCAGCTTTCGCTAGGAAGTAATGTGAGGCGGGAAATGGTGACTTTATAATGCTTCTGACGTGGGTGGAGCTTAGGTATGGCCTACATAACTTTCGTTTCCCTGAAAACACTCGTAGAAGTTTGAACAAAGCCCAAACTGGCTATCTGTCCTGCCCCAGCATTTATACAGTGCAGTAAGATAAAAAGATGAGAAGAGGGTTGAGCTTTCTCATCCATCAGGGAGTTGTTCTTGCTGGCGCGTCCCACGCTCGGGTGCCGTCTCAACCCGGTTTCAAGGTTGCTTCTGGAATGGAGAGATTAAGACACAAAATACAGCCTGTTCCCCACACTCTGTGTGAGACACAATGTTTAAGCCTGAGCAAACTTCGAAATTCATAAGACATAACTTTAATAAGCCCAATATATAATTTTAATCGACACAACATATTCTTTAAGAGATGCATCCTTTAAAGAGTCGTACTAACATTGTTCCTGTTGCTATATTCACTGGTGCACAGTGCCCGTGATGCATTCGGTGATTACAGTTCTAGAATTGTACTCTAATGTATTATACGTTCTTTAAGTTCTCTCATGTTTAATTCGCTTGCTTATAGCACATAGCATATCAGAAATACCTCAACTTTATCACATGACTCCTTAACTTTAGGCCTGAATCTCTTAACATTGACGTCAAATCTAATTTGTGACTATTTTGGTTGGACAAAGCCACTTTATGATTTACACACAAACCCAAATATGCTTTTCATTGTAAATTCTATGGTAATTTATATCAGCTATCTATGAAAAAATGTAGTTGATTTAAAGTGTCAAATACACAGAGCAATACCTTGCCAGCTTATTACAGTAGTTGTCAGAGACTATATTGTCAGAAAAAATTCATTCCTGTTTGCTGGGGGCTGATGAAACGTGTTGAAGACAAGTTGAGCAGGATGCTGAGCTGTAAGCGTTTACTAGTACAGATAAGTGTCCTGTTCCAGACCTTCACTCACGATAATCTGTTTAACTCAGGTGCACTGGGTACGGGGGCGTAACTATAGGGGGTGCAGCAGGTAAGGCACCTGGGCCCGTGGGGCGTCGGGGCCCGTAGCCGGGCCCGAAGACATACACGTGTCACTCAACGGGCCCCCCCCTCAGAGTACCATCGCCCGACGGGCCCTCCCTCAGTACAGCGCTGTACTCCCTCTCGGATATGCTTATGTTCATATACACGCTTTTAATAATCTCACGGTAGTGTCAAATGCAATTTATACACCTAAAAAGGCAAATTTATCTCAGTTATGGTTATTATTTTTTGGGGAAAAGTAGCAATTTATATCAAAATCATATGCTTATCCTACATATACTATATAAACGATCAAAAAACTATTCAATTAAATTAATATTTAAATCATTTTCTTATTGTCATAATATCTTGCACCTGGGCCTGTCGTTACTACGTTACACCACTGACTGGGTGGGTACATCAAAATACACTTAAAAGTGTGCTAAATGAATGGGCACCCAAAACATGTATTCTGTGTAAAAAAACAAGAAAATCTATTCATGTGACAACATTAACACACACTCATTTTATTTAAACAAGTTTACAAAGTTATCTAAGACAATGACAAAATTGTATTCATATACACTATATCATCCCAAATTATATGTTTTTCAAGTTCTCTAAAGCTCAATATAAATTAGAAATATTATGTATGCACGCATCAGGAAAACACAATCATACTATTTGATTTAGACGGTTTATGTACCATCCTTTCTTCAGCTTGCAGTAATTAAACTTTCCCATAACATACTGGTATTCAGCCTATCAGGCCCAGATCGATGTTCTTTGCCTGCCCCCCCTCTTGTGTCTCTGTGTTGTGTTACCAGTTCCACCTGTGGCTCGTTGAACGTCGGTCAGTGTTCTCGTTTATGTGATTGCTTTCACCTATGTCTTGTGTGGTATTTACGTTCCTGTCTTCGAGTCCATGTCAGTCCCTGTCCCAGTGCTTTACGTGAGCATCCCTGCTGTGGTCTGGTTCTGGAATAGAGTAACGTGTTCTTGTGTCCCGTCTCCTTGTGCCCTGTCTCCTTGTGTCAAGTCTCCTTGGTCTTGGGTCCATCCTCCCTACAGTCGCCCCTGACGCTAACATGGCACCCAAGCGTTCCACCCCCCCCCCCCCCCCCTAGGATTTCACTTCATGCAATGCATTATGATATCTCCACTAGAACATTGTGAACACTCATTATTCACAATGTGAATAATGAGTGCCCTTCTAGTGGAGAAAATGTGATGCAGTGCCCTATAAGGGACTCTTACAACGGTCTGAACTTGACTTCCTCATGGGTGCCCTCTTCCTTCCAATGGAAAAGGGTGCCATTATGAAGGTCCTGGTTTTTCACCAATCAAAGGTGGCAACCTTACTGTGGACCTCCAGAGAAACTTTTCAACAATTAGTAGCAGTGACAGTGAAACCAGCCACACTGCTATAGCGGGGGTATGACCGCCACATCTCAATGGTGCACTGCAGAATCATCTTACCGCTGGATAGCTTTTTCGTAAATCTCTCCTGCCATTAACAGAGTAGACGAGGAGAGATAAGGGGATCGGATATTGATGATGTGCACCCTTTCAGTGCGGTGTGAATATGATGCGGCAAGTATAAAAGCGTGAGGATAGCCCAGTCGTTTTTACTCTCCATAGCAACGACCTCTGCATCTAGATCTGCATGCGCGCATGCGACCTGATATTGCTTAGTCTGCTGTCTGCTTCCTGGACGTCGGAATCCGCAACATTCACATGGAATGATTACTGAACAGTCTATCGGATGAACAGTGTTAATTGCTACGTTACGGATAATTTGAGGATGGTGGTGGTTACCTAAGAAGATGAACTGGACGGCTTAAATGAGAGAGAAATCATTCGGTGCTCAATTTATGATGAACGGAATTTATGACAATCAACTTACTTTCATACATTCTTGACTGTTAAATAATCTAATACCATGTTACAAATCGGAGATGAACTGGGCTATTTTATAGCGGTATTTCTACTGATTATGTTTGGTGCTCGGAGCGCGGTGGGGGCTTCCATCGTAACCGCATCGCTTTATGTCTTCATCGTGATGTTTCGGTTCCCTCAAGTGCCCACTGACCAGGCTAGCAGGGTTTTGAGGCCCAACGCGCCCGCAAGCGCCGGGGTCCCCGTGGTGGCGCGCCGCGGAGGTGGTCACGATGCTCCTGAGAACACTCTTGCAGCGATCCGAGAGGTGACTTATCTTCATGAACCTCTCTTGTACACAGATTCATTTCAGACATTTAGCATTCGTCATGGATAACCTTAGGGTTATCCACATTTTTTGTTAGTAAGATTGTAGTTAGTAAGATTGTTTTGCAATATTAATGCGAAAACAAAGTTTTATGAATATTTGGAGATCAAAATAAGCACAGTCATGAAGTTTAATTATAATGTCTGTTTAACTACACTTAAAGGCAATATTATTCTATAAGCTTGACTTCCATAATGTCTACCGTCTTCACCTCCTATTCACCCCCAGGGGCGTAGCCATGAGAGACCTGAGGGGGGGGGGGGGCAGATTTTTGACTTTTTACAATAAAACAAACAAAAATTGGTTAGGTAAAAAATAAATTGTGGCCCCCTCATTTTAAAATGGACCATAAAAAGCGAACGCCCCTGGTTCACCCTTGTCTACTTCCTGTGTCACCCTTGTCTACTTCCTGTGTCAGGCCAGCAGGAACGGAGCCACTGGGGTGGAACTGGACCTGAGTTTCACGGCCGACGGCCACCCGGTCCTGATGCACGACGACACCGTGGACCGCACCACCAACGGGACCGGGCTGGTGAGCAAGCTGCAGCTGGCCGAACTCAGGAAGCTGGACGCTGCCTCGGGACACAGGCTCAGGTGGGTATAGAACCACTAGATGGTAGCCTACAGGAGTAGGCCTGGGTATGTCAGGGATCTCCAACCCTGTTCCTGGAAAGCAACCTGCCTGTTGGGTTTTGCCCCAACCACACTTCTTGGACCTGATTCCACACTAGTTCCCTGATCAACCGGCTCATTATTAGATTCAGATATGCTAGACTAGTGTTGGAGGGAAACGCAGGATGGTAGCTCCCTAGGAGGTCAGAGGTCGTGATGTACGGTACCATAATGAAGGCCCTTGTCTCACCTTGCGACCTTGCAAAAGTCACTTCAACAAGCACCTGCCTGTCTTCTCTCCAACTCCCCCCCCCCCCCCCCACTAGAACAATTGTTTCCTTTCTTTAAAGGGGAACCCTTAATGAGTCCCGAAAATAAACCAATAACAAAATACCTTCCCATAATTGATTAACAACACAAACTCTGACCAATGACATAAAAGAACCAACCCCTACCTCAGCCTACCAACTCAACGGATGGGCTACCCAGGTGTACCTTGTCAAGGTGGCTGATAGGACCAATGAGGAGTCCTTTGATCAATGGTAAGAGATGGCTCCCTCTGCCAGTGGAAGAGACCCTCGCTACTCCTATGACAGCACACTCTGGTGGTCAGAGCTGGTGCTACGTCACAATTTGTATTTACTAGTTTTACAAAGGGAGCTCTGATAGTATGCTATGGTTCTAGTTTTGAACATGTAGCAACCTGGAACGTACATGAATGCTGTTGTTTCTCATTTTCCACTACAAGTAAGTGCAAAGACCACCAAAATATTCAATTCAGTCTGAATTATATGAAGTATAGGCGGTACCCTCAAACAGATTTTGAGAGACAATTTTCAACCCTTTCATGCCTTTGTCTCAAGTCAGCATGCTGCTCACTCTTTGGTTCCAGAGACCAAATCAGAGACTGTGAGAGAACATACGTGGTCGATGAACCGAGCCAGATATAGCGGAGACGTTTCAGATATAGCAACAGCAACGTGGTGTGGCCTGTTGTCGATCCCGTGTCTCCAGGGAGAGATTCAGGGGAGAGCGAGTCCCAACCCTGGAGGAGGCTGTGGAGGAATGCGTCAAACACCAGCTGACCATCGTCTTCGATGTCAGAGGTCAACCTGATAAGGTATTTGCAACACAGCCCCAATGCTCGACCCCTTTAGTATGACGAATGACAACAATGCGCAGTGATTTATATTGAAGGGGGTCAGTAAGATACACGCCAGAGAAGGGTATACTAAGACACCAGCTGTTTAAGGCAGTAACCCATCAAAGAAAACTCGCCCAGTTGATTCTAAAGATGTCCTGCCTTGCACAAATGGTCACGGAGGAATTCTATAGCCCCTTGGCAGTGGCTTACTAAAATATCCAGCTGCTGTGATGCACAGCCACTGTCTCCCAACAGCGAAGGCTGGATTTGAGTGTTTTTTTTATTGAGAGTTTGAAGGATTTTCGTGGTTCAAGTCACCTAGAGCGACAACCCAGTGTGTCATTGTTGTCCAAGTGAAGGTTAAGGTATGTTTCTTGAGGTTGTTTTTGTCCTCTATGTCACCTCCCTTCTCCAGGCTGCCTGGGCGCTCGGGGAGATGTATAAGAAGCACGCCGTCCTTTACAACTCCAGCATGGTCTGCTCCTTCGAGCCCAAAGTCATCTACAAGGTCATTTCCTTAATCTCGCTACTGGATTCTTTTGTATGAACGTTTAGACATTTTAATGTTTAATTAGAACAAAACCCTGAAACATCTTTCAAACAAAGATACAAATATGTCCTTATAATTTATGTAATTCTATCTTTTTTATTAGAAATAATGGTTAACAATTTGTGGTTCTGTTTGCGTAAAAATGTTCAGCCCCTAGTGGTCTGTCACATGACCCTTGACCCGACTGACCTCTGAACTCCATTACCCAGATGCGTCAGGCGGACCCCCGGGTGATCACGGCTCTGGCTCACCGGCCCTGGAGCCTCAGCCGGTTTGGGGACGGCACCCCTCGAACCCTGTCCAGCTGGGGCCAGTACTGGACCGAGGTCCTGGACGTGCTTCTGGACTGGGCCCACCACCACCTGCTGTGGAACCTGTGTGGCGTCTCCGCCATCCTCATGCAGAAGGACTACATCTCCCAGTAGGTGCAGCCGTTACACTTCCTGTTTTCCTAGTTTAAAGATCAGAATCAGGTTTGTTGCCAAGTAGGTTTACACATTGGAGGAATTTACAATGGTACTAACAATAAACATAGCAAGTAGAAAGACAAAGAAAGTGTACTGTAGTAAAAGGCAAACATAAAATACAATTGACATGAAGGTAACAAATTATAATTAAGAATGAAGATGGCACATGCATGGGTTATATCCTGGTGCTCTCTCTTCAGTTCCAAGGCCAGAGCTTGGTTTAGGGGCTACACCGCTGCTTATGACTCTTTGTGGTTTCCTTGTCTTCCCTCATCTCCCCCTCCAGGGATTATGTGCAGTACTGGGCCCAGAGAGGGGTGGAGGTGGTGGGCTGGACAGTCAACACTGCTCTGGAGAAGCAGTTCTACCAGGAAGCTCTGAAGATCAGCTACATCACAGACAGCCTGATGGAAGACTGTGATCCTCATTACTGAGTCAGGTGTACACACACACACACACACACACACACTCACACTCATATAAAACAGGCATCACTTTGTCATCAGAGTAAGACCAGGTGTTTCCCTTGAGAAACTTTGATTGTACTGCGTGCATCTTTACATTGGGACGTAATGGACCCATCTGGATTATGTGTCAGTAAAGAAACTTCTCTCACTTCTGTATATGGTCCGACTCATACCAGATCAGAGATGTAGGCTATCTCAATTTGGAGTCTCCAAACTCGAACTTTCTGCCTTTCTGACTTACTACCTACCAGCAGCACTACCATGACACCTCTCTTGGCCTAAGAACCTCCAAATACACATTTATTACGAGCATACATATTCTGATTCCTCATACTAAATCTAACTTTAGGACGCAGATGTAACAACAGAAATGTAACATTGATCTTATTAACTGTTGAAACGTAAACCTACAGGGGTGTAAGAAAGAATGCAAAGGTCGGATGTAAATTGAATTAAACAAATAATCATCCATGCCCTCATCTGTGTGCTGTGGTGTTTGAATAAGTGGGCACTCCGGTTTTGATTTGACTTAAAGGTTCATGCCGATGGGACAGGTTAGTCTTTGACATTTAGTCTGAGGATAAAAGACCGCGAAAAACTTCATATCCTCAAGGGGACTTTACAACGGTCTCTGTCCCTTTAAGGGCGGAGGGAGGCGTGTCGCGACGTCAACTGGACTATTCCGTGTTCACGGTGTGCGTAGGGTGGCTATGTGAATGACAACCCTGTTTCATCACGTATGACATTGTACTGCCTCATAAGAGCCAGCCAAGGACCAAACTTGCCTACTCACCGAACGGATTGAATGAAGAGGTCAGTGAGTACAGGGCCAAGCGACGTAGCAAAAAAAAATTAACCTAGGTTAAAGATGCGCACTCATTTAGGTAGATTTTTATGCAGAGAGAATGCTTTATGGTAATGTTGCGTGGTAGGGTATCAAGGAGTTTTGCCCTGTAACTGCAAATTAGATTGAGTTGAAATGCTAAAACAACTTTGAAAATATCTGTACATGACGGGAAGAAGACTGCACTGATGTCACCGTGGATACTACGTCAAATTTACACATTTAAAAGATTTTTTATTGCATTTGCTATTGGAAGTGTTTTTGGTTCCTAAACACCATTGCCTAAACAAAGCACAACCGAACCTAAGCACATTGGACACAATACTGGGACTGAGTTTTATTTGGAATTTGCCGACGCATGATGTACACAATTACCAAAGGCCCCAGCAAACTCGTTACACAGCGACGAACAGGTGAGCCTGCAACTCACAAGCCACACGCACGTCAAAGTGACCTCTTGTGCACACCCCCACGTGGATACAAAATACTTATCAGTAACCTATTGCTCTGTTGTTACGATTTATTATTATTAACGCAGTACATATGTTATGAGTAATAGCCTATGTCTCAAATCATTGTAATGTCCGTTACAAGGTCCTACGCAGCCGATTGACAACAAAATCAACGAATTCAAGCACAAACAAACGCCTTGGATTGTTGCCGAGTAAGTATTCTATGTCCTTTTATAATATGACGATATGACATGCTAGCTACATTGTAGTAAGCACTTTAACATTCACATCGTCTTACGTTCCAGTGACGCTCCACTTGCCGGCTACTTTGCTAAAAAGTTTGGCAAGCATGGATAATTAAATCCAACTACCGTGCCATCCAAGCCGCAAAGGCCTATCCCACCGCATCTCGGAATAAACGTGGGAATGATTCAGGCTGTATTTATCATACAAACAGTTTTTGTCTAGTCGTCAACAACGGGGGTTGAGTTTGTTCAGTCACTGCCCGAACTGCTTGCTCAGAAGTCAAAGCGTAGGCTAAAACCTATTGCGTAAATATTTTGCAATATTAGTTCAGTAGTCTGCTGCTGATTAATAAAGTCGCATATATTTGTCTAAAATGCCAGTCTTGTCTGCAAAAATAACTTGGTTTGGTTTTGTGTTTGTCTTTACCCAGTATCCCTTCCCCTAAACTTGTATTTAACCGTCTGAACGGAAAGAAGCATCACCCGCCGCCAGCTGTGCAGGTACACACACAGTCCGACGGCTTCACGGCTGCACATGAGGAGAACGTAACGTTTGTGAATGCAGGTAAGACAAATATTCATGTTCTGGGGTCTACTGGCATCATACAAGCCTACTATATATTCAGGGCTCAAGTCTCACCCATTAGCTGTGGGACTCACGCATTTCAGCCATTCATCACGCTCTCACGCAACATCTTGTATTTATTACGCATTTCAACCACGCTGAGAAATATGGGATAGCTATATAGGAGTACAATTAATGATATCACGCTGCACACCCTCCAAAGCGTCACAGCTGAACTGGGACTGATAGGCAGCTAGCAGGAAGATAGCTGCTCGCCATTCCCCTCTTCATACACCATTTTGCAGGATAATATAAAAGCACAAGTTAAACAACTGTGTTGAGGTCTACCAAAGCCATTGAAATGTTTGTCGTCTAGAGGCCCGGGAGAGGGGTAATGATAACAAAGATGTGACCCAAAGGGGAGGTTTTGTTGTCTGGGAGAGTTCTGAACAGTGACCCATTTAACTGTAGAGTAGCAGTGTATTCTGAACATCCAATCACCTCTTTGACTCACTAGGCTATACAAGTCTTTGTTAAGCTTGTTCATTCATTCCTGTTGAGCCAGTGTGTCGCTTGGGTGTTGGTGAATGCTGGTCAGAGAGGAACATTCACTAAATCGCCTTACTGGGAGCAGTCAAGGCCTAAAGGTCTCTGTCTCTCTCTCTCAGTATCTCTCCTAGTCTGTGTATCTCTCCTCTCTCTGTCTCTATATCTGTCTCTGTCTCGCTCTCTCTATCTTTCTGTCTCAATCAGGATCTGTCTCTCTCTTTCTAACCCTTATCTTTATATTTTTTCACTCACACACATCCCCATAATTGAGTAATAAATCAATGTATTTAATTGCGTTAATACAAAGGGGCGCCAGGCACCTGAGATAAGAATGTTAATCACGTTGTACAGAACAAATACCACATGTGACTTATTGCCACAGAAAGCAATATTTGATCTTGGCGTTTTAACAAAGGCAGCTAACTTTGTAGAGTTTGCCCCCGGACTTTTAACTGGGTAATAAGTGTGGCAGAACCCAACTGGCCTACCATTGGTCAAAGCTTTCAGGACCTGTCTGCTTTTCACGTAGGCTGTTGACTATCCTAACATTATCCAATGGCTGTTTTATGTCTAGCCTAGTCTTAACTCTTTTGAAATGAAGGGGAGGTTTTCAGTTTGAGTATATCTAGGTCATCCGTCCACACAGCTGCTCATTTTCAGGCTGTGCAGTTGTATAAGTTGTCAGGGATCTCCAACCCTGTTCCTGGAAAGCAACCTGCCTGTTGGGTTTTGCCCCAACCACACTTCTTGGACCTGATTCCACACTAGTTCCCTGATCAACCGGCTCATTATTAGATTCAGATATGCTAGACTAGTGTTGGAGGGAAACGCAGGATGGTAGCTCCCTAGGAGGTCAGAGGTCGTGATGTACGGTACCATAATGAAGGCCCTTGTCTCACCTTGCGACCTTGCAAAAGTCACTTCAACAAGCACCTGCCTGTCTTCTCTCCAACTCCCCCCCCCCCCCCCCACTAGAACAATTGTTTCCTTTCTTTAAAGGGGAACCCTTAATGAGTCCCGAAAATAAACCAATAACAAAATACCTTCCCATAATTGATTAACAACACAAACTCTGACCAATGACATAAAAGAACCAACCCCTACCTCAGCCTACCAACTCAACGGATGGGCTACCCAGGTGTACCTTGTCAAGGTGGCTGATAGGACCAATGAGGAGTCCTTTGATCAATGGTAAGAGATGGCTCCCTCTGCCAGTGGAAGAGACCCTCGCTACTCCTATGACAGCACACTCTGGTGGTCAGAGCTGGTGCTACGTCACAATTTGTATTTACTAGTTTTACAAAGGGAGCTCTGATAGTATGCTATGGTTCTAGTTTTGAACATGTAGCAACCTGGAACGTACATGAATGCTGTTGTTTCTCATTTTCCACTACAAGTAAGTGCAAAGACAACCAAAATATTCAATTCAGTCTGAATTATATGAAGTATAGGCGGTACCCTCAAACAGATTTTGAGAGACAATTTTCAACCCTTTCATGCCTTTGTCTCAAGTCAGCATGCTGCTCACTCTTTGGTTCCAGAGACCAAATCAGAGACTGTGAGAGAACATACGTGGTCGATGAACCAAGCCAGATATAGCGGAGACGTTTCAGATATAGCAACAGCAACGTGGTGTGGCCTGTTGTCGATCCCGTGTCTCCAGGGAGAGATTCAGGGGAGAGCGAGTCCCAACCCTGGAGGAGGCTGTGGAGGAATGCGTCAAACACCAGCTGACCATCGTCTTCGATGTCAGAGGTCAACCTGATAAGGTATTTGCAACACAGCCCCAATGCTCGACCCCTTTAGTATGACGAATGACAACAATGCGCAGTGATTTATATTGAAGGGGGTCAGTAAGATACACGCCAGAGAAGGGTATACTAAGACACCAGCTGTTTAAGGCAGTAACCCATCAAAGAAAACTCGCCCAGTTGATTCTAAAGATGTCCTGCCTTGCACAAATGGTCACGGAGGAATTCTATAGCCCCTTGGCAGTGGCTTACTAAAATATCCAGCTGCTGTGATGCACAGCCACTGTCTCCCAACAGCGAAGGCTGGATTTGAGTGTTTTTTTTATTGAGAGTTTGAAGGATTTTCGTGGTTCAAGTCACCTAGAGCGACAACCCAGTGTGTCATTGTTGTCCAAGTGAAGGTTAAGGTATGTTTCTTGAGGTTGTTTTTGTCCTCTATGTCACCTCCCTTCTCCAGGCTGCCTGGGCGCTCGGGGAGATGTATAAGAAGCACGCCGTCCTTTACAACTCCAGCATGGTCTGCTCCTTCGAGCCCAAAGTCATCTACAAGGTCATTTCCTTAATCTCGCTACTGGATTCTTTTGTATGAACGTTTAGACATTTTAATGTTTAATTAGAACAAAACCCTGAAACATCTTTCAAACAAAGATACAAATATGTCCTTATAATTTATGTAATTCTATCTTTTTTATTAGAAATAATGGTTAACAATTTGTGGTTCTGTTTGCGTAAAAATGTTCAGCCCCTAGTGGTCTGTCACATGACCCTTGACCCGACTGACCTCTGAACTCCATTACCCAGATGCGTCAGGCGGACCCCCGGGTGATCACGGCTCTGGCTCACCGGCCCTGGAGCCTCAGCCGGTTTGGGGACGGCACCCCTCGAACCCTGTCCAGCTGGGGCCAGTACTGGACCGAGGTCCTGGACGTGCTTCTGGACTGGGCCCACCACCACCTGCTGTGGAACCTGTGTGGCGTCTCCGCCATCCTCATGCAGAAGGACTACATCTCCCAGTAGGTGCAGCCGTTACACTTCCTGTTTTCCTAGTTTAAAGATCAGAATCAGGTTTGTTGCCAAGTAGGTTTACACATTGGAGGAATTTACAATGGTACTAACAATAAACATAGCAAGTAGAAAGACAAAGAAAGTGTACTGTAGTAAAAGGCAAACATAAAATACAATTGACATGAAGGTAACAAATTATAATTAAGAATGAAGATGGCACATGCATGGGTTATATCCTGGTGCTCTCTCTTCAGTTCCAAGGCCAGAGCTTGGTTTAGGGGCTACACCGCTGCTTATGACTCTTTGTGGTTTCCTTGTCTTCCCTCATCTCCCCCTCCAGGGATTATGTGCAGTACTGGGCCCAGAGAGGGGTGGAGGTGGTGGGCTGGACAGTCAACACTGCTCTGGAGAAGCAGTTCTACCAGGAAGCTCTGAAGATCAGCTACATCACAGACAGCCTGATGGAAGACTGTGATCCTCATTACTGAGTCAGGTGTACACACACACACACACACACACACACTCACACTCATATAAAACAGGCATCACTTTGTCATCAGAGTAAGACCAGGTGTTTCCCTTGAGAAACTTTGATTGTACTGCGTGCATCTTTACATTGGGACGTAATGGACCCATCTGGATTATGTGTCAGTAAAGAAACTTCTCTCACTTCTGTATATGGTCCGACTCATACCAGATCAGAGATGTAGGCTATCTCAATTTGGAGTCTCCAAACTCGAACTTTCTGCCTTTCTGACTTACTACCTACCAGCAGCACTACCATGACACCTCTCTTGGCCTAAGAACCTCCAAATACACATTTATTACGAGCATACATATTCTGATTCCTCATACTAAATCTAACTTTAGGACGCAGATGTAACAACAGAAATGTAACATTGATCTTATTAACTGTTGAAACGTAAACCTACAGGGGTGTAAGAAAGAATGCAAAGGTCGGATGTAAATTGAATTAAACAAATAATCATCCATGCCCTCATCTGTGTGCTGTGGTGTTTGAATAAGTGGGCACTCCGGTTTTGATTTGACTTAAAGGTTCATGCCGATGGGACAGGTTAGTCTTTGACATTTAGTCTGAGGATAAAAGACCGCGAAAAACTTCATATCCTCAAGGGGACTTTACAACGGTCTCTGTCCCTTTAAGGGCGGAGGGAGGCGTGTCGCGACGTCAACTGGACTATTCCGTGTTCACGGTGTGCGTAGGGTGGCTATGTGAATGACAACCCTGTTTCATCACGTATGACATTGTACTGCCTCATAAGAGCCAGCCAAGGACCAAACTTGCCTACTCACCGAACGGATTGAATGAAGAGGTCAGTGAGTACAGGGCCAAGCGACGTAGCAAAAAAAAATTAACCTAGGTTAAAGATGCGCACTCATTTAGGTAGATTTTTATGCAGAGAGAATGCTTTATGGTAATGTTGCGTGGTAGGGTATCAAGGAGTTTTGCCCTGTAACTGCAAATTAGATTGAGTTGAAATGCTAAAACAACTTTGAAAATATCTGTACATGACGGGAAGAAGACTGCACTGATGTCACCGTGGATACTACGTCAAATTTACACATTTAAAAGATTTTTTATTGCATTTGCTATTGGAAGTGTTTTTGGTTCCTAAACACCATTGCCTAAACAAAGCACAACCGAACCTAAGCACATTGGACACAATACTGGGACTGAGTTTTATTTGGAATTTGCCGACGCATGATGTACACAATTACCAAAGGCCCCAGCAAACTCGTTACACAGCGACGAACAGGTGAGCCTGCAACTCACAAGCCACACGCACGTCAAAGTGACCTCTTGTGCACACCCCCACGTGGATACAAAATACTTATCAGTAACCTATTGCTCTGTTGTTACGATTTATTATTATTAACGCAGTACATATGTTATGAGTAATAGCCTATGTCTCAAATCATTGTAATGTCCGTTACAAGGTCCTACGCAGCCGATTGACAACAAAATCAACGAATTCAAGCACAAACAAACGCCTTGGATTGTTGCCGAGTAAGTATTCTATGTCCTTTTATAATATGACGATATGACATGCTAGCTACATTGTAGTAAGCACTTTAACATTCACATCGTCTTACGTTCCAGTGACGCTCCACTTGCCGGCTACTTTGCTAAAAAGTTTGGCAAGCATGGATAATTAAATCCAACTACCGTGCCATCCAAGCCGCAAAGGCCTATCCCACCGCATCTCGGAATAAACGTGGGAATGATTCAGGCTGTATTTATCATACAAACAGTTTTTGTCTAGTCGTCAACAACGGGGGTTGAGTTTGTTCAGTCACTGCCCGAACTGCTTGCTCAGAAGTCAAAGCGTAGGCTAAAACCTATTGCGTAAATATTTTGCAATATTAGTTCAGTAGTCTGCTGCTGATTAATAAAGTCGCATATATTTGTCTAAAATGCCAGTCTTGTCTGCAAAAATAACTTGGTTTGGTTTTGTGTTTGTCTTTACCCAGTATCCCTTCCCCTAAACTTGTATTTAACCGTCTGAACGGAAAGAAGCATCACCCGCCGCCAGCTGTGCAGGTACACACACAGTCCGACGGCTTCACGGCTGCACATGAGGAGAACGTAACGTTTGTGAATGCAGGTAAGACAAATATTCATGTTCTGGGGTCTACTGGCATCATACAAGCCTACTATATATTCAGGGCTCAAGTCTCACCCATTAGCTGTGGGACTCACGCATTTCAGCCATTCATCACGCTCTCACGCAACATCTTGTATTTATTACGCATTTCAACCACGCTGAGAAATATGGGATAGCTATATAGGAGTACAATTAATGATATCACGCTGCACACCCTCCAAAGCGTCACAGCTGAACTGGGACTGATAGGCAGCTAGCAGGAAGATAGCTGCTCGCCATTCCCCTCTTCATACACCATTTTGCAGGATAATATAAAAGCACAAGTTAAACAACTGTGTTGAGGTCTACCAAAGCCATTGAAATGTTTGTCGTCTAGAGGCCCGGGAGAGGGGTAATGATAACAAAGATGTGACCCAAAGGGGAGGTTTTGTTGTCTGGGAGAGTTCTGAACAGTGACCCATTTAACTGTAGAGTAGCAGTGTATTCTGAACATCCAATCACCTCTTTGACTCACTAGGCTATACAAGTCTTTGTTAAGCTTGTTCATTCATTCCTGTTGAGCCAGTGTGTCGCTTGGGTGTTGGTGAATGCTGGTCAGAGAGGAACATTCACTAAATCGCCTTACTGGGAGCAGTCAAGGCCTAAAGGTCTCTGTCTCTCTCTCTCAGTATCTCTCCTAGTCTGTGTATCTCTCCTCTCTCTGTCTCTATATCTGTCTCTGTCTCGCTCTCTCTATCTTTCTGTCTCAATCAGGATCTGTCTCTCTCTTTCTAACCCTTATCTTTATATTTTTTCACTCACACACATCCCCATAATTGAGTAATAAATCAATGTATTTAATTGCGTTAATACAAAGGGGCGCCAGGCACCTGAGATAAGAATGTTAATCACGTTGTACAGAACAAATACCACATGTGACTTATTGCCACAGAAAGCAATATTTGATCTTGGCGTTTTAACAAAGGCAGCTAACTTTGTAGAGTTTGCCCCCGGACTTTTAACTGGGTAATAAGTGTGGCAGAACCCAACTGGCCTACCATTGGTCAAAGCTTTCAGGACCTGTCTGCTTTTCACGTAGGCTGTTGACTATCCTAACATTATCCAATGGCTGTTTTATGTCTAGCCTAGTCTTAACTCTTTTGAAATGAAGGGGAGGTTTTCAGTTTGAGTATATCTAGGTCATCCGTCCACACAGCTGCTCATTTTCAGGCTGTGCAGTTGTATAATAGTGTGTGTGTGTTTGTAGCCTGGCAGGAGGTAGTGCAGCAGGTGGAGGAAGGTCCAGGCCAGGCTCAAGAAGCCCAGGGCCCAGTCCGCTACACAGAGACCGCCCCCAGCCCCCACATGAAGGGTGAGAGGGACATTCGGATCTGCTCCATCCCCTCCTAATATTCCCCCCCCCCCAACACCCACCACCTCCTTACAATCACCTCCTCCTAACATTAACCCCCCCCCCCCCCCCATCACCACCCACCACCTCCCCCTAACACTCACCCCCCCTCCCCCATCACCTCCCACCACCACCACCTCTTCCTAACACTCACCCCCCCTCCCCCATCACCTCCCACCACCACCACCTCTTCCTAACACTCACCCCCCCCTCCCCCATCACCTCCCACCACCACCACCTCCTTCTAACATTCCCCTCCACGCACCACCTCAACTGTTCCAGGTTGGGACACGCATCAGGACTGTAACATCTCCTCCTCTCCCCAGACTTTATGCCTCTGGATCTGGACGAGTGGTGGGCCCAGCGCTTCCTGGCCAACATAGACAAGCTGTCCTGATTGGCGCTTCCCTCCCTCCCTGCCTGCCCAGGCTGGCTCCTGCTCCCAGGAGGAAGCTGCTGCCAGGGGGAGACCCACGCCGTCCTGCCCAGCCAGGGGTCCTGGAGGTGGGGACGAGACTGGTCCAGGAGTGCCTCCCAACCCGGCGACAGCAGGTCACATGGGAATGACAGGCGCTGGGACGCCGGCAACTCTTTGTCAGAACTTTGACTCAATTTTTTTTTTTTTGCATTTTGAAAAACAAGCGCTATGCAAATGGTACAAATGACGCTAGCTCGTGTCCTGACAACTGATTAGCCAAGAATCTACTGGAAGATCAAGTCGGGAATGTTGTTCGTCACTGTGGACAACGATGCGTGCACCTCAAACGCAATAAATTGTATTTTCAAAAATCCTGTTGTGAGAAGCGTTTGATTTACCACTCTGGTGGGGAGAGGAACTAGCAGGGGTTTGATGCAGAACTTTAAAGGGGTTTTATATAAAGTGTAATCATCAAGAACACATGCCTCTCGAGGATTAACGGACTTGTGACCAACAAGCCTCTTGTACGGTTAGGGGGACAGGTGACTGGGCCCCCTCGGAGGTGGGCCCCTTCTGAGATGGGCCCCTGGTGGAGTCAACAGCACTGGTGTTTTCTAATGTGGGAGGTATTATTTTTTGTTGCAGAAAAAGGCTATTAGGTACAGTAAATATTTTATTCACAATCACCTAAATCATGCCTGACAATCAAGACCCCAGGTCACATTCTTGGATGGAATTCAAAACGTGTTTAACTGATGAATGTTGGGGCACTGAACTTTACACTAATAGGATGATAAATGTCTGATGAAGTTGAATCCATAGCATGGTTTCAATGTTATACAAGTTGTGTCTATACCTGTCAAAACCAGGAGAAGTTTGAGTTTTCTTTAAACAAATTAGGCCAAAGTGCTACAAAAGACAAACTTGAATGACAAAACCAAAAAAGTATGCGGAAATAAAAAAAGGACGAGCTGTAACAGGTTAAACTGTTAGCAATGACTTGAAATCCAGTCCATTCACTTGTACCAGCCTCACTTCCAAGCACAAACGCGCCACCATACACAACTAGATCACCCCTTCCCAGTCAAGGGCCCGGCCGTGTCAACCTGCAGTCACATGATCCACCATTCCGAACACATAAAAACACACAAAGAGAAGAGCTGTAGAGATTTGACGACACGACAAATTACCGTATCTAGCGCTGGAGTACAGGGTTCAATAATGAAGCGACAGGTTCTCAGCAGCGAGGCCGTTAAAAGGTCATCCCTTGCTCTGTCGTTTTCCTCGGAGCACACAAGCGTATAACGCCAGGTGGATGAGCGGGCGTCAGGACAAGATGGAGCGGCATCATTAGGACAGGCTGGGCCGTTTGGAGCAGGTGTGTGTGTGTGTAGAGGCTTTAGGTGCCAGCCCTGGCAGTCTGAGTGTGTGTGTTTCAGTGCTTCTCCAGAGCCTTGGTCAGTAGCTCGTTGAGGCGGGAGATCATGGGGCGGGGGTCGTCGTTGAGGCCGGCAGCGATCATGGCGTTGTCGTAGATCTGAGGGACAGGGGGGATGGACAACATTACCTTGGTGACAAAAGCCCGTGACCAGGACACGAGTCGATGGGTGGATTTAAACACCCGTCGACAAAATTCAAAACTTTCAACTGCCCATAAAACAATAACATTTGTGGCATGAATCCAACCTAAGCCTGTGTGTGATCATATGACTCGGCAAGGTGATCGTCAGCCAGGTGTGTGTGTGTGTGTCTCCAAAGCCTCTGTACCTGCTCCAGCAGCAGGCCAGCCAGTTCAGAGTCAGACTCCTTCAGGGCGTGCATCTTCTTGATCAGGTCGTGTCTGGGACGCAAACAAACACAAAGAGGAGAGAGGGTGAGCGTTCCTGACCGGGACAGTTGTGGCGCACAACAAGAAGGTCCCGGGTTCGAGGTTTGCCCGTTTTCTGTTTCCCCTTCCTATTCCTCTATCCTCCCTCCAGGTCCCTCCCCCTCCCCCCCCCCCCCCCCAGGTCCTACCCAGCGTTGATCTCCAGGGTGGGCTGCAGGATCTGGGCTCTCTCCTCCGGGGTGCGCGCCAGCTGCTGGGTGCGGAGGAAGTGTCGGGCGGCGCCCATCTCCAGCACCGTGATCATGGCTGGGTGGGTGTCCAGGCGAGGGGTCACCTGGGTGGGGAGGGGGGGAGAGACACGCCGATCAAGCAGTCCGCCAAGAGCGATGCGGGAGGAAGATTACGCGAGCCAGAGGGGGACAGAACGACAGAGAGGGGGAGGTATAAGACTGTACCTTGATGTTGATGACTCTAGGACCCAGGGAGTTCCTCATCCAGGCCAGCAGGTCCTCTGCCTGCTCCTCTGTGAGACGCTCCGACGCTACGGAGAGAGAGAGTGAGAGAGAGGGGGGAAAGAGAGAGAGAGAGGGAGGTGAGAGAGAGAGAGAGAGACAGGGGAGGGAGGGAGGGAGGGGAGAGAGGGCAAAGGAGAAGTGGAAGAGAACTGAGTTGTACAGCTGTGTCTGTTTCAGTTTAGTTCGGAGACAGCCCTGAAGAACAACGCGTACCATACAGTACGATGTGTAAAGTCACACATGTATATATGTGTGTGCGTGCGTGCGGTCTTACCAGGCTTAGCATCCTGGTATTTCTCCTCCTTATAGTGGTCGACTACGATGTCGGTCTCCACGGAGATGAGCTTTTTCTTGTCAAAGTCGCGCAGGTGCAGCAGGGTGAGCTCATCAAACTGCTCGTAGCAGAACAGCACCTGGACGAGAGAGAGAGAGAGACACCGAGAGAGGGAGGGAGGGAGGGGAGAGAGAGAGAGGGGACAGAGAGAGTGAGGGGAGAGAGAGGGAGGGGGGAGAGAGAGAGAGACAAAGAGAGAGAGGGAGAGAGAGAGGGAGGGGGGAGAGAGAGAGACAGACAGAGAGTGAGGGGATAGATAGAGAGAGACAGACAGAGAGAGAGACAGGAGACAAAGAGAGAGAGAGGGGAGAGAGAGAAAGGGAGGGAAGAGAGAGGAAACAGTCAGAGCAGTGAAACTGACAGCCATAACAGTTCACTAGTTCACTGTGATGTGTGTGTGTGATGTGTGTGTGTGTGTGATGTGTGTGTGTGTGAGGCCTCACCTCCATGTCCTTCTGCTTCATGGCCTCGTAGTACGGCGAGTGCTCGGCCAGGTGCCGGTTGGGGGCACACAGGTAGTAGATGTTGCGCGTGCCGGCCTTCATGCGACTGCCGTACTCTGTCAGGTTGGTCTGCTGGCCCGCCGGCAGCGCCGACGACTCGTACCTCAACAGCTTGGCGATGTCTTCCTGTAGAAGGGGGATCGTGTGCGTGTGTGTGTGTGAGAGAAGGAGTGTGACACAGGTAAAACACAACATTTAAGACAAATGAAGCTTTTATTTGTCCCGTTTTACTCTACTCTGCAGTTCCAAGTAGCTCTGAGTCAGAGTCTTTATTTCAATCCCTCCCCTCATACGACCGTCTCCAGACACGCATCAACACTTGGTCAAACCGAAATGGCCGCCCCCCCCATCCCCCCACCTTGACATCCTGCTCGTTGGACGTGACGATGCCCTCCCGCATGAACAGGCCGTAGTCCTCGAAGAACTTGCCGTACTTTTCCGGATCCTTCCGGCTCTGCTCCAGCAGGAAGCGGATGATCCTCTGCTGGAGGACGTCCCTCAACTTCCTGTGAGGGAGGGGTCAGGAGAGAGGGAGGGGAGGCGATGGGTTGAGCAAACCGAAAGAAGGAGTGGGATTGGCTGGTTGTGAGTGGGGGGGAGAGTGATGTGGGTGGACTTAGACCTGATGAGGTTGCTTTCTTGTAGAAGTTCTCTGCTCAGATTCAACGGGATGTCCTCGCTGTCCACCACACCTGTGGACACAAACACACACACACACAGGACATAACCCGAATGTTATGTTTGAGTCTTCCATTTTTTAAATGAGGGGGCCACAAAAAATAGACATCTACATTTCAATCAGAAATCTGGGGGGGGGGCTGAACATGAAGGGGCCTAGGCCCCCAAGGCCTAGTGGGTGTGCAGGTTTAGGGGGCCTAGGCCCCCCAGGTGCCCGGGGGCCCACAGCGACTGTGCATGTTTTGGGGGGCTGACCTCGGAGGAAGCGGAGCCACTTGGGCAGGATGTCAGCGGCCTTGGTCTGGATCAGAACCTTCCGGCTGTACAGCGCCACACTGGAGCCCATCTCCCTGCTCACGTCGAACATGGACGGCTTCTGCTCACACACACACGCACACACACGCACACACAGTGTAAACTATGAACCTAAATGTTCTTCGAGCAAAGACTGGTCTCAATTGTAGCATGCTCAGTAAGACACACACACACACAGAACTACATAAGTCCAAATTCATCCAGCTAAGTAGCGCACTCACTGTTCCCCTTCCTGACACGCACACACAAACACACGCGCACGCACCGCGTCGGGGACGTAGAAGATGCTGCGGATGTTGAGCGGGGCGTCGGCGCGGTAGTGCAGCGTGTAGCGGGGCCGGTCGTACGACTGGGCCACGTAGCGGTAGAACTCCTCGTGCTGCCACTCGCTGATCTCCTTCGGCTCCATCATCCACAGGGCCTGGGTGGGGGTGTGTGTGTGTGGAGGGGTGGGTGGGTGTGTGGATGGGGTCAATGCCAGACAAGGAGTTGAGAACATTTCCTGGTTTCATGTCACACGGTTAGTAAAAACAAAATTGGCGCATCGCCATGAAGACACTGGGGAGTGGGGAAACATCTCCTTTCCATCCGTTACTAATGCAACTGCTACGCTAACAGATAGCCAGTCACATCCACCGCTCTCAAGCTCACGCTCCAATAGGAAACGGCAGAAGACACAAAGGTACCAGTTATCTATCGGCTAGGGTGGCCCATGTATGAAACCACAGAGAGAAGGAAGGGTTTTAGGACGCGGAGGAGCAGAACAGGAAATGGTCGGGTCACCTGGAGAGTGTTGAGCCTTCGTCCGTTGAGGAAGATGGGGAAACTGACAAAATTGCTGTACTTGGTCACCACCTCTGTAACAGGACACACACACACACACTGTCAACTTCTACCTTCTGATGCACCTCAGGTGACTGGCTAGTGCTACATAACACTCGGGGGCCTGGTTTGTCTCTGACTAAAGATCTATAACTGTGCGTGTGTGTGTACCTTTGACTCTGTCCTCGGTGGAGAACTCCTTGCAGTCGTCCTTGAGGTGCAGCACGATCTTGGTGCCCTGTCTGACTCCGCTGGCCTCGGCGATCTCAAACACCCCCGACCTGCGGAGGGGGGCAGGCCAGTGTCGCACTCAGTGTCTTTGGGTCAAACGCGGCTGCTTTCCAGAACTTTCCTTCATCCACGACTCAACCAAGCTGTACCAAGCTGTTCCTCCCTCCCTCCCTCCCTGCCGGCCTCCCCCCCAGCTCTCCTACCCGTCGGAGGACCACTTGTATCCGGGCGCCCCGGGCTCAGCAGACTGGGAGTACACGTCCACGTGGTCCGACACCATGAAGGCAGAGTAGAAGCCCACGCCAAACTGACCAATGATGGAGCTGCTGGCCTCTGCCTTGCTCTGCAGGGCGTCCAGGAACGCCTGGGGGTGGGGGGGGAGAGGGGGAGGGAGTAAGGAGAGAGAGAGAGGGTGAGGAGGGAGAGAGAGAGGGGGGGAGGGAGGTCGGAGAGACAGAGAGAGAGAGGGTGAGGGGAGAGGGAGAAAAAGGTAGGAGAGAGAGGGGGGGAGAGGGAGAAAGAGGTAGGAGAGAGAAAGAGGGTGAGGAAGGAGAGAGAGAGGGTGAGGAGGGGGTAAGAGAGGGAGAGAGAGAGAGGGGGGTAGGAGAGAGAGAGGGTGAGGAGGGAGAGAGAAGGGGGGTAAGAGAGGGAGAGGGAGGAGGAATGTGCAACGTTTAATGCACTCTCAAAACGTGAGAACATGTAATAACAGAAGAAAAGAGGCAGCAGGTGGGAGAGAGCGCTTACCTTGGAGCCAGAGCGGGCGATGGTTCCCAGGTTGGCCACGAGCTCCTCCTGGCTCATGCCCACCCCCGTGTCCTGGAGAGAGACAAGATGGTAGTTGCATCTACTATGAAGGAGGAAGGTTGGCATGGTGCAACCGGTTGTCTTCTGAAATTTGTCGTCTGAAATTTGAAAGACTTTCTCCTAATGTTAGGGCTACTTCTGCCATCAATCAATCAAGTTCAAAGTATGACGATTTATAGGAAACATACTGTAAATGTTTAGGACTGTTTGCTGTGACATGGCTGCAGTACATTTTCAATCCACCAGGTGGCAGAACGACTCTGGTTATATAGGATTGAGTAATAAAATGGAAGCATCGCAGTAGTGTTTCAATGTCCTGCTGTTTAAGCCCAACTCAGAGCTTGAGTTGGCCCGATTTATCCAAAACAACCATTAAAAACACATTCTTCGACAACCAAAACATGCACAGAAAAAAAAACTAGCCAACCGTTTCCCCTGTGAAAAGTTTGCTGTGGTTGGGGAGTGAACGGGGTTGCGTACCTGGATGGTGAACGTGCCCTTGACGGGGTCCGTCTGCAGGTGGACCTCCATGGGCGCCGTGTCGCCCCCTCCCGTCATCAGCTTGTGGCGCAGCTTCTCCAGGGCGTCGCTGCCGTTGGAGATGAGTTCGCGGATGAACACCTGGGGGATACGGATGGAGGAGACATAGCTATGGGGAGCTTTTCCTGGTCAAAGTCACGGCAGTTGGTGTGTTTCTAACCAGACGACCTTAACATAGTCGGGTCGGGCAAAATATTATCTAACGGTATTACTGTGATGGAATTAATCGCCGTATGGATAGGTTCATCATTCAGAGCTGGTCTCAGCCATGATCCCTTGTCAGCTAGAAGGTATTTTACATTACACACTAACGCTACAGTGCTGGTTCCCTGACCTGCTACTACTAGTACTACTAGTCCCAGTGGTACCCACCTCCTTCTCAGAGTAGAGAGACCTGGCCACAATATCCAACAGCTTCTTCGTCTCAGCCTGGAACTCATGCTTGGAGGCCGAGCCTGGATAAAAACAACGCTACTCCGTCACAATCTCCTCAATGTATCGTTGTAAAACCACTCACCTCAGCGGCTGGAGGTGGACAGTATTTATAATATGGACAGCTAGACACTTCACCTGCTACACTCTCGGTGTCGCTAATAATCGTGTGCAGGGGCTCTTCCTCTGGGACTTTCTCTGCCTCCTGGGTGCTGTAGAAGGAGCACTGGGTGTGCCGGGGGCTCCATAACCGGGGTCTAGACCATCTCTCCTGCTGTCTTACCGGGCCGTCTGAAGATGAAGGGACAAACGAGTTCGAGGAAGCAGTCGAATTTGAAGTCTGGACTACCGTCAGTGCTAAACTCAAACGATGTTAGCTAGGTTCATGTTCTCAACACGCCATCGCTACACGAACACAGACAACCATTCGGCACGTTAAATTGTGATGGTTAATTAAATGATGAGTGGCGTTTGTTGCAACTTAAAGTCAACAAGCTAGCTATCTTGCATCATATAACTTGTATAACTGTTATGAGACAGTCAGCAAACTGTTCGGCTTACCTCCTGCAAACGTGCTAGTTACAACCCTACAGCCTAATCCCCGTCCAGTTGACAAGAATCTTGAATTGGCCTTTTGAGACGAACCCAAAGCAAATTGAAACAATTTGATACACCGAGACATTTTAAAGCAGTGAGAGGTCGTTTGACCTATTCTACACACGCTTAACAAATGTGCGACAGCAACTGACGCAAGTAGGACCTCTTTGCGTCGCACGATAACGTCGTCAGAGGAGTAGAAACTCAACTGCCTGCGTAAAAAAAGAATTCACGACGCAACTCGTAAAGATTCGCAACTCCTTCACTTAATTCGAAGCAAATACCTCCGTAACAAAATCCACTGCGTTTAAACCTGTTAACTTTGACATTACATCTACGACACCTGTTGTAACTCAAAAGGTTAACGTTGTATTGGGACGTTTAAAAAAAAAAAAATCTCAAACAAATTCGGGCGATTTTTTAATAAAACATGCCAACACAAAATGGACCAGAGTGAATTAGTCTGTTTCACACAGTTTATTTAACAATATGGTATATAAGTACGAAATGGGTCATTTAACCAGTTTGTACAGTGATTTCTTTCATTTCTTTTCTGCATATTTACAGTATTGTCCACCTGCATGATTTACATTAGAGAACAGCTCACCCTCGATTCAAGTTTAATGCAAGAGGAAATAGGATGCACAGAACTCTCTCGAGACACAAACCAGCAGTCTAACAGGAAAATCCCAACACTCACAGGGAACTTCTTCATGAGAAATACTTTAGATTGAAGGAGAAAGAAAAGCAATTCATCTTTCAACATCTGCGAGACCGAAATGCTGCCTCCAAGCCAGTAAACGTAACATTCCGGCATCTGTGAACGGACAAGCTTTGAGTGCGGGTCTTTGTGGACCGGCACCGCACGTATGTTTGGGTTGTGTGAAAGCTGCTAGTTCTATACATGTATCCTTATCACCCATAGACCCCGCAAAAAGGAAAGGACTCTTTCCCAAAGGCATGTCCATTTCAAATATGGTATATTAGAATAAATTAGCCAGGAATGGAGAGGGAGCGAGAGGCGAAATCTGGCAAAAAGTTACCAGACAAATTATTGTACAGTCTTTTCAACACAAAAAATGCTATTCATTTTTGCAAAGGTACAAGGTAAAAAAAAAAAAAGAAAAAACGATTTTGAATAATAAAATGAAACATTTTTTTTGTTTTGAGAAGGTTCATAAAAAAAGGTCCATACCAGAGCATAATGAAAGAAAAACAAAATAAAAACAACAAAAAGACCAGGACAAAACTCTCATGGCTGGTCTGAACCCAAAAAATATATTCTTTGTGTCTTAATAATCCTCTTTAAACAGCAATTATTTAAGTCCCTCCAGGTGTTGGAGGAAATAGCAGTCCCTTGGTTTAAGGGAAACGTTCACAGTCCATGGGCCTCATTTGACTAATTTCTTTGTATTTCTTTTAAACTTTTTTACACCAGTCAGTATAAAAGCTATCAGTGAGAACGCAGAACAAGGCATTTCTTCACGTCGTGAAATGCTACAATCCTTCAACAAACTTCTCTAGTGTGTCTCCCGTGGTGTCGCCCACCATACCCATGTCACTGCTCAGCCCCCCTCGGCTCGGCGTGTTAAGCTGCGGCAGCATGGCGCTCTGCTCCGGAGTGCCCAGGTGTCCCTGCTCCATGGAGCCTTGCATGGGCCCGGCCAGGCCCGGGCGGGGCGAGCCGGCGTGGAGGGCTCCGTGCTGGGGCGAGGGCTGGATGCGGGGCGAGGGGCTGGAATGCGGGGGTGGCTGCGAGGGAGGACAGGGTGACGGCACCGGGGCTGGAGAGCGCACCTGGTTGCCCAGGACGCCGCCCATGCCCTGGCCTGGCAGGTGAGGTCCTCCCTGGGGCTGGCCTTGGAGCATGTGGGGCTGGGGGCTCATGGCGTTGGCCTGGGCCGGGGAGCCCATCTGCTGCTTGAGCAGCTGCTGCTGCTGGAGCATGCGCTGCTGCAGCAGGTTCTGGGACCCGTCCATGCCCATGCCGGGCTGGCCCATCTGGGCTATGGGGCCCCCGTTTCCCTGCATCATCTGCTGCTGCATGCGGAGCTGGGTGTAGGTGGCTCCTCCCTGCTGCTGGGGGAACTGGCCCGGGGGCATGCCTCCTTGCTGCTGCTGCGCCTGCTGCTGCGCCTGCTGCTGCGCCTGCTGCTGTTGCTGCGCCTGCATCTGCTGCATGCGGAGCTGCATCCGGCGGTACAGCTGGGGGTTGCCGTTCATCAGCTGGCCCTGGGGCCCCATGGGGGCCATGCCCTGGGGCCCCATGGGGGCCATGCCCTGGGGCCCCATGGGGGCCATGCCCTGGGGCCCCATGGGGGCCATGCCCTGGGGCCCCGGCTGCTGCGGGGCCTGCTGCTGCTGTGGGGGCATGCCCGCCCTCTGTACCCCCACGCCTGGCTGCATGGCTGCCATGGCCTGCATGCCTGGCTGCGGCCCCAGCATGGCCTGGGGGTTCAGCTGCTGGGGGCTCTGCTGTTGGGGCTGGCTGGCCTGGTACTTTGCTGTCCTCTGCTTGATGAAGGCGGCCATGAGGTGGGGGTTGGACTTGAGGATGTTGAGGACCTGCTGCTGCTGCTGGGGCGAGCTGGGCGACTTGAGGGTCCGCAGCAGGTCCTGCAGGGCGTTGGGCGCGATGTTGCCCGGCATGCGCGGCATGCCCTGCTGCTGGGGCCCCGGCTGCGAGGGGCCCTGCGGGGGCATGGCCCCGGGCATCTGGAGGCCCTGCTGCGGGGGCGGCGGGGGCTGCTGCATCATGGGCCTCTGCATGAGCTGCGCCTGCTGGGAGGCGGGGCCCCCCTGAGCCTGCTGGGGCACCATGGGGCCCTGCTGGGCGGGGACCTGGGGGCCTCCCGGGAGGGGGTTCTGCATCCCCGGCCCCCACTGGCCCTGCTGCATGGCCTGCATCACCTGCGGACCCCGGGGCCCCCCCATCATCTGCATCTGGCCAGGCATGGGCCCCCCCATTCGGGGGTGGTTCATGGGGACCCCGTTCATGGCGTAGTGCTGCTGCTGCTGTTGTTGTTGCTTGGCCTTGGCCACCATCTCGATGTGCATGGCCACCTTGTGGGCCGCCAGGGGCCCCTGCTGCTGCTGCTGGGGGGGCTGGGGCTGCTGCTGGGGGGGCATGTTGGGCAGCGGCGACTGCTGCTGATGGAGGGGGGAAGACTGCGGCCCTGGCTTGCCCTGGGGGCCGGGCGTGGGCGGCTGGCTGCCGCTGCGCCCGTTGTTGGGGAAGCCCGGCGCCATGCCGCCCGCGTTGGGGGGCCCCGGGGGCTGGCTGGGCGGGGGCTGGGGGGTCTGGGGGGTGCCGGGCGGCTGGGCCGAGGTGGGCGTGCCGGGGGCGGCTGAGGTAGGCGGCGAGGGCAGCGGCACCCCTCGGCCCGCCATGGTGGCCATCCTCCGCCGCATCATCTGCGCCTGCTGGAGGCGGTGCTGCAGCTGCTGCTGCCTCAGCTTGTGCTTGATGTTGAGGCAGAAGGGCACGGGGCACTTGTTCTCCTGGCAGTGCTTGGCGTGGTAGCAGCACAGGGCGATCAGCTGCTTGCACACGGGGCAGCCGCCGTTGGTCTTGCGCTTGCAGCCCTTGGTGTGCTGCACCACGCGCTTCATCTTCTGGCACGACGGCAGCGAGCAGTTGGCGTTGCGGCACTGGCAGGCATGGACCAGGGACTGGATGCAGCGCTGGATGCTGAGGCGCCGGCTCTCCTGAGGGGACTTGGACGCCTCGCCGCCCTGGCTGCTGCTGTCGTCGTCCAGGCCCAGGCCCCACTTCACCATCTGGTGCTCGTGGCCCTTGGCGTTGTAGCAGTTGATGCAGAGGTCGAAGTCCTGGAGGAAGGGAGAGGACGGGTTTGTTAACCGCAACCGACAGGCTGTTGTGTCTGTGTGCATCTGTGTGTGTGTGAGAATGTGAAGTGTTTGCTCCCCACATGCCACCAATACCCCTCTCAGCCTCCCCCCCTCAGCCTCCCCCCCTCAGCCTCCCCCCCTCAGCCTCCCCCCCTCAGCCTCTCCCCCTCAGCCTCTCCCTCTCAGCCTCTCCCTCTCAGCCTCTCCCTCTCAGCCTCTCCCTCTCACACTCTCCCTCCCCCTCCTCCTCACCTCGCAGATGGTGCAGTGCCAGCGCGTCTCCACGTGGTGCTTGCACTCGTTGCAGGTGTACACGAAGCGGTCCTGGCCCTGGTTGTGCAGCTCCACCAGCATGCACATGGAGCTCCACTTGCAGCGCCGCAGCGAGCTAAACTCCCAGTGCTTGTCCCGCGCCAGCGTCAGGAAGGCGTCGCGCCCGTCCATCAGGTCGCACGTCAGCAGGGGGTCGGGGTCCATGATGGGGGGCAGGGTGTTGACGCTGGGGCCCGCGTGCAGGTGGATGACGAAGAACACCTGGGGAGGAAGGGAGGGGGAGGGGAAAGAAGAGCGCTTGAGGAAAAAGCTGGAACTCAAAAACCATACAAAACTGGGGGGTGAAGAGCTGTGTGCATGTCAAGTCCAAAACTGTGTCCTGCTACGGCTCAAACCTCTCCCCCTCCCCGCCGCCTCCCTGAGTAGCAGGAGAGCCTCAGGCCCCTACCTCCTTGTGCTTCTCCAGGGTGGCGTACAGCTTCTGGGACAGGTCGTTGGCCACGTTGGGCATCCCCGGCTTCTTCTTACTAGCCCGGCTCACGCTGCTCTTGTTCTTGTTGGTCTTCTTGTTGTTCTTCTTCTTGGCGTTCTTGGTGTCGGCCGGGGTTCCCTGGGGAAGGGGGCAATCGCTCTGTTCAATCATTATGGTATTAAAAAAGTATTCAACTATGTATCAATATATATATATATATCCCTCCCTCCCCCCCTCGTTTCCTGCCTCCCTCCCCCCCTCGTTCCCACCTTCCCTCCCTCGTTCCCTCCCTCCTCACCTCGGGGGTGTCGCAGGAGGCCGTGTGCTCCTCCCTCTTGCGCTCCTCCTCTTCCTGCTCCAGCTCCTTGATGCTCTCCTCCAGCACGTTGGGCCAGAAGTCGCCCTCGAAGTACGGCAGCTCGTTGGCGCTGGTGATGCGGTCGTCCGTCGCCTGCTTGAAGATGTCCTGCACGCACACACACACACACAACCCGTCAATTATTTATTTATGAATACTTTTGTCTACTGTTTAAATACAGTGCTGTGCAAAAGTCCAAAAGTATAAAAGTGCAGTCTTCATTATTTCCTAAAGCATTTTTGCTTTTACTTGTAATTTGTCTTAATTTGTGCCCAAGACTTTTGACCTGTGACTGAGCACAGATGTTGTATTTTGTATGCTTTGTTTTACAGCGACAGATAAGTATGAAAGGATAGGCGGGGGGGAAGGAGAGAGACAGAGACGTGCAGAAAACAACCCGGGCCGGATTCGAACCCAGGTTGCTGCGGTGGTACGCACTCCTCCCCCCCCCCCCCCCCCCCCCCCCTCCCTCTCGGCCACGCAGCCAGACTGCTGGGGTTCCCCTCCGTGCCCACCTTGTAGTCGTGCAGGATCCTCTCAGCAAAGGCCTTGTCCAGCATCTTCTTGTACCACTCCTGCAGTCGTTTGGGCTTGGGGATCTTCTGGTCCATGGGGTGACAGTGGAAGATGTAGTCGTCCCCCTCGCTGGGGGGGCACGCCCAGATGTGACCCATCACGTACCTGGGGGGGGGGGGGGGGGGGGGACGACACATTGTTACCAGGCGTTTGTTTTGATTCTTTTTAGTTCATGACATGTCATTAAATGAAAACGCGCAGTGTCCGTATGTGTGTGTGTGTGCGTGGCTCTGAACACCTACCCCAGTTTCTTGACGTACTCCAGGTAGCCAATCAGGATCTCGTGGTAGACGGCCGTCCTCAAGCCGCGGGGCTTAAAGAAGTGGATACTGTCCAGGTACGATATGTACACCCGCCTGGAGGGGGGGAGAGGGAGGGAGAGAGAGGGGGGAAGAGGGAGGGGAGGGAGAGGTGGTCAGGGTATCTCAGAAACAGCCAGTAGAAATGCAGTATCCTTGTGTGTGTGTGTTGTTTTTGAGGGGGCAGGGCGGAGTCTATGGGTCCTGACTTTTGACAAGAACGTCTCATGTCACGCATCGTGTCTGGATTCATACTGGAACGGACCGCTTGCACAAGACAAGCGTGAGAAAGAGGGCTGCGATCCAATCCGAGCTTCTGCGTTTGGGTCGCGGCCCGCCTTAGGGGGGGGGGGGGGGGGGGGGGGGGCTGAGGGGCGGGGCCTGAGGGGGAAGCGCTGAGGGGCGGGGCCTGAAGGGGCGGGGCCTGAGGGGCCTACCTGGTGTTGGGGAAGGAGCACTCGGAGCCGTACTCCTGGACGTGCATGCCGAAGAAACACACGTCCACGCCGTCAATCTCCTCGAAGGCAAAAAGTGCTTTGGTTCTGTAGGGGAAGCTCTCCATCATCTCCCCAGACTCCACAAACCTGGTGGTGAGGAACACGCGGTCAACACATGGGTCTTCCACACAAATAACACGAACATATAAATGTAGCACCTGTTCATGAGACATCTAATGTACAGCGACTGTTTTTGTATCACCATTGTGTCTGTAATATTTATGTACCATTTGAAAAAGAAAAAAACCCATACATATACATATGTGCAGTACTGTGCAAAGACTTGGGCACAAATTTAAAAAAATGAAATAAAATTAAAGACTAAACCAAAACAAATCTCAGCCCTTTTATACTGCAGTAGAAATGCAGAAGACAAAAAAGCTATACTGAAGATAAGATGGGTGAAAAAAAAATGTGCACAGCACTGTAATTACAAAAAAGGATATACAGTGCCCTCCAAAAGTATTGGAACAGTGAGGCCAATTCCTTTATTTTTGCTGTAGACTGAAAACATTTGGGCTTGACATCAAACGATGAATGTGAAACCAGAGATCAACGTTTCAGCTTTTATTTCCAGGTATTTACATCAGGATCTGATGCACAAATTAGAAAATATCACCTTTTTGTTTGAACCCACCCATTTGTCACGTGAGCAAAAGTATTGGAACATGTGACTGACAGGTGTGTTTTGTTGCCCAGGTGTGTCCTATTACATACATTATTCAATCAATAAATACCACTGAATGTCTACACTCAGGTTCAGATTGGGTAAGATAGGTTTTGTCTATGCAGACTGTATTCAGAGGTGAAAACAACATGAAAACCAGAGCGCTGTCTTTGGGTGAAAAACAAGCAATTGTGAGTCTTAGAGAAGATGGAAAATCAATCAGAGCCATTGCAGAAACATTGGCCATAGCCAGTACAACCATTTGGAATGTCCTGAAGAAGAAGAAAACTACTGGTGTACTAAGTAACAGACGTCGAACAGGTAGACCAAGGAAAACATCAGCAGTTGATGACAGAAACATTGTGAGAGCTGTAAAGAAAGACCCTAAAACAACTGTTAGTGAGATCAGCAACAACCTCCAGATGGCAGGAGTGAAGGTATCACTATCTACTGTTCGCAGAAGACTTCATGAACAAAAGTACAAGGGCTACACCAGAAGATGCAAACCACTCATTAGCAAGAAGAATAGGAAGGCCAGGCTGGAATTTGCCAAAAAGTACAGAGATGAACCTCAAAAATTCTGGGACAAAGTTTTATGGACTGATGAGACAAAATTAACTTTTACCAAAGTGATGGAAAGGCTGAAGTTTGGAGAAAGAAAGGAACTGCTCATGATCCCAAACACACAAGCTCATCTGTGAAACACGGTGGAGGTAATGTCATGGCTTGGGCTTGCATGGCTTCTTCTGGGACGGGCTCATTAATCTTCATTGAGGATGTAACACATGATGGCAGCAGCAAAATGAACTCGGAAGTCTACAGAAACATTTTGTCTGCCAATTTAAGGAAAGATGCAACCAAACTGATTGGCAGAGCCTTCATCATGCAGCAAGATAATGACCCAAAACACACTGCCAAAACAACAAAGGAGTTCATCAGGGGCAAGAAATGGAAGGTATTAGACTGGCCAAGTCAATCTCCAGACTTAAACCCTATAGAGCATGCATTTTACCTGCTTAAGAGGAGACTGAAGGGAGGAACCCCACAAAACAAACAACAACTGAAAGAGGCTGCAGTGAAAGCCTGGGAAAGCATCAAAAAGGAAGAATGCAAAAGTTTGGTGACGTCAATGGGTCACAGACTTGCTGCAGTTATTGAAAGCAAAGGATTTGCAACTAAATATTAAGTCTTATTCACTTAAATATGTTTTAAGTATATCTGTTCCAATACTTTTGATCACATGACAAATGGGTGGATTCAAACAAAATGTGATATTTTCTTAGTTGTGTATCAGATCCTGATGTAAATACCTGGAAATAAAAGCTGAAACGTTGATCTCTGGTCTCACGTTCATTATTTGATGTCAAGCCCAAATGTTTTCAGTCTACAGCAAAAATAAAGGAATTCGCCTCACTGTTCCAATACTTTTGGAGGGCACTGTATATAAAACCTAACAAATGCTATTCTTCATTCTAACTGCTTGCATGTTGACCAACAGAACACGTCAAACACGCGTGTCCCCCCTCCGTGGTGTGTTACCTGGTCCTCATGCCAGGCTTCACCTCCACCGTCTTGTCGGAGCTGGCCACCACCCGCACAAACACCTCCCCCGCCTCCGGGTGGTTCTGCCTCTTCAGGTACTTGTTCACCCGGTCCTCGATGTACATACCCAGCCGTGTGGTCTGCAACCCTGGGGGAAGGGGGAGGGGGTTAGGATGATCATCATGATGTTTCGTTTGTGAGTGTCATCTTAAGGGAGGCTCTGCTAGCTGACGGAGGCTCTGACAGCTGAGGGAGGCTCTGACAGCTGAGGGAGGCTCTGACAGCTGAGGGAGGCTCTGCTAGCTGACTGAGGCTCTGACAGCTGAGGGAGGCTCTGCTAGCTGACTGAGGCTCTGACAGCTGAGGGAGGCTCTGCTAGCTGACTGAGGCTCTGACAGCTGAGGGAGGCTCTGCTAGCTGACTGAGGCTCTGACAGCTGAGGGAGGCTCTTCTAGCTGACTGAGGCTCTGACAGCTGAGGGAGGCTCTGCTAGCTGACTGAGGCTCTGACAGCTGAGGGAGGCTCTGCTAGCTGACTGAGGCTCTGACAGCTGAGGGAGGCTCTGACAACTGAGGGAGGCTCTGCTACATGACGGAGGCTCTGCTAGCTGACGGAGGCTCTGCTAGCTGACTGAGGCTCTGACAGCTGAGGGAGGCTCTGACAGCTGAGGGAGGCTCTGCTACATGACGGAGGCTCTGAATGCTCTGAATGCTGACGGAGGCTCTGAATGCTCTGACAGCTGACGGAGGCTCTGACAGCTGAGGGAGGCTCTGACAGCTGAGGGAGGCTCTGACAGCTGACGGAGGCTCTGAATGCTCTGACAGCTGACGGAGGCTCTGACAGCTGAGGGAGGCTCTGACAGCTGAGGGAGGCTCTGACAGCTGAGGGAGGCTCTGAATGCTGACGGAGGCTCTGACTCACTCTTGGCTGCAAACTTGTTCTCCTTTCTCGCCTTGCCCGACTTCTTCAGACAGTTGTCACAGATGAAGCTGGGGAGAGACCACGGGAGAGACCACGGGAGAGACCACGGGAGAGACCACGGGAGAGACCACAAGAAAACCGTCAAAACCCTTCACCTTAGTCATCTTTCCAAACACATATCCGAGTCGGCTAAATTTAGGATCGCAAGACAGAGGGAGGATGAGGATGAGAGAGAGGAAGAAAGTGAGAGGAAAAAGGAGAGAGGAAAAAAAAGAGAGAGAGGGGGGGAGAAGAAAAGAGCGAGGAGAGAGAGAAAGAAAGAGAAAGAGACAGAGAAGAAGAGAGAGAGAAGAGAGAGGGTGGCACTAACCCCGACGGCCAGATGACATCATAGTGCAGCACGCAGATCTGGTGCATCTTCCTTCCACAGTCCTTACATTCAACAAACCTGGAGGAGGGAGGAGAGGAGGGAGGAAGGGAGGGTCAGAGAGGGAGGGAGGAGGAGAGAGAGCACATCAGCGTTAAGACACCAGGATCTCATCCTGTTCCGCCTCCTCCACCAGGGGGTGGTCATGACGACACTCACGGCTCAGGGTCCAACATGTCGTTCTTCTTCTTCTCAAACTGGTCTTTACAGATCATCCTGGAGGCAGAGAGGACCAGAGGGGGACTTAGTACAGCAGATAACCGGAGCATGAAGCCCACCAAGGGAACAGCAGAACTGGGTCTGATAAGGACTCTAAATATGCTACTTGAAACCATTCAAACACCGAGCTCTGGTGCGTTTTTCGTTTCATTCATATTTGACTTGTTATTCATTCGGAAGACGCTTTTATCAACTTTTAAGACTGTCACCATAACTGGGCCAATGGGGTGCTCCCGGAAAAATGGAAGCCCCACCCACCCACCACTCAGAACCAGGCTGCAACTCCTCACACAACCTCCCCCAGCAGAGCCAGGCTGAAGTAGACAAGTCCAGGTAGTGGCTTGGTTTGTGTGTGTGTGTGTGTGTGTACTCACGTCTGTGGCTGTGCAGGGTCATCGCCCAGGGTGACACTGTTTCCCTGGATCTCGTTGAAGCACTTCTCACAGAAGTGGTACCTGTCGGTGACAAGGACATGTTTGGGTGAACTGCAGCCGGCACACACACTGTAGCAGCAGGTGACAGGAGCAGGGTAGAGGGGACAGGAGCAGGGTAGAGGGGACAGGTAGAGGGGACAGGAGCAGGGTAGAGGGGACAGGAGCAAGGTAGAGGGGACAGGTAGAGGGGACAGGAGCAGGGTAGAGGGGACAGGAGCAAGGTAGAGGGGACAGGTAGAGGGGACAGAAGCAGGGTAGAGGTGACAGGAGCAGGGTAGAGGTGACAGGGGCAGGGTAGAGGTGACAGGGGCAGGGTAGAGGTGACAGGAGCAGGGTAGAGGGGACAGGGTAGAGGGGACAGGAGCAGGGTAGAGGTGACAGGAGCAGGGTAGAGGTGACGGGGCAGGGTAGAGGTGACAGGGGCAGGGTAGAGGTGACAGGAGCAGGGTAGAGGGGACAGGAGCAGGGTAGAGGGGACAGGAGCAGGGTAGAGGTGACAGGAGCAGGGTAGAGGTGACAGGGGCAGGGTAGAGGGGACAGGTAGAGGTGACATGGGCAGGGTAGAGGTGACAGGGGCAGGGTAGAGGTGACAGGAGCAGGGTAGAGGGGACAGGAGCAGGGTAGAGGTGACAGGAGCAGGGTAGAGGGGACAGGAGCAGGGTAGAGGTGACAGGGGCAGGGTAGAGGTGACAGGAGCAGATGACAGGGGCAGGGTAGAGGTGACAGGGGCAGGGTAGAGGGGACAGGAGCAGGGTAGAGGTGACAGGAGCAGGGTAGAGGGGACAGGAGCAGGGTAGAGGTGACAGGGGCAGGGTAGAGGTGACAGGGGCAGGGTAGAGGTGACAGGAGCAGGGTAGAGGTGACAGGAGCAGGGTAGAGGGGACAGGAGCAGGGTAGAGGTGACAGGGGCAGGGTAGAGGTGACAGGAGCAGATGACAGGGGCAGGGTAGAGGTGACAGGGGCAGGGTAGAGGGGACAGGAGCAGGGTAGAGGTGACAGGAGCAGGGTAGAGGGGACAGGAGCAGGGTAGAGGTGACAGGGGCAGGGTAGAGGTGACAGGAGCAGGTGACAGGGGCAGGGTAGAGGGGACAGGGGCAGGGTAGAGGGGACAGGAGCAGGGTAGAGGTGACAGGAGCAGGGTAGAGGGGACAGGAGCAGGGTAGAGGTAACAGCAGGGCTTAACATTAACTTTTTGAGGCACTTGTCATTTGGACAAGTACATTAACATTTCACTTGTCCATGCACAAAAGTCACTTGTACAGGTAAAGTTGCATCATTTTATTAAAAAAAATAAAAAAGTGTGTTGACGTTTCTAGCTGGCTAGCGTCGGTAGCTGCGTACCTAGCAAGCATTAGCAGCATTTGTATCGGTTAAATGTACGTAGTCAAATATCAGCTAATATTCAACTGTAAAGTAGGCTATGCACCTTTTAACAGGGCTGCCAAATCTCACGCATTGGCCGTGAGACACGCATTTTAACCATGTCACACGCTCTCACGCCAAACCTTGCATTTCTCAGGCAACGGCAACCAAGTAGCTCTAGTCCTGCTAACGTTGTAAACAGTAATGGACGAGGCGCACAACCCTATATAAAACGGTGTGTGGGACGCTGAGGTGAAAAGAAACGCAGCGCTTAACGCTGGTTCTGGAAAAGCGTGGCGCTACTGGAGCCACTAATGAGTAAAGTAATACCGAGTTAGGTAGAGCATGCAACTGGCCAACACAGAGCACTACAGGCACCCCCCAGGGCTGTGTGCTCAGCCCTCTCCTGTTCTCCTTGTTCACCCACGACTGTGCGGCTACGCACAGCTCCAACCTCCTCGTTAAGTTTGCTGACAACACAACCATCGTGGGCCTCATCTCTGACAGTGACGAGTCAGCCTACAGAGAGGAGGTTGACACCCTGACATCATGGTGTCAGGACAACAACCTCTCTCTTAACATCAGCAAGACCAAGGAGATGATTGTGGACTTTAGGAGGCGGCAGGAGGAGGAGCATGCACCCCTATTCATCAATGGATCGGAAGTGGAGAAGGTCAGCTGCTTCAAGTTCCTCAGGGTGAACATCAGCAATGACCTCACCTGGTCTGTTCACACGGACAAGGTGGTCAAAACGGCCCGTAAGCGCCTCTTCTTCCTGAGGAGACTGAAGAAGTTTGGTATGGACTCAGTCATCCTTACTAACTTTTACAGATGCACTATAGAAAGCATTCTGACTGGTTGTATAACAGTGTGGTATGGGAGCTGCACAGACCGGGACCGCAAGGCCCTACGAAGTGTGGTCCGTTCTGCTGAGTTCATCATCGGCAGGAAGCTCCCAGCCCTACAGGACACCTACCACACACGTTGCCTTAGGAAAGCCAGCAGGATTCTAAGAGACTGTTCCCACCCATCCTTCAGTCTCTTTACCCCGTTGCCTTCTGGCAGGCGTTACCGCAGCATCCGGTCGCGCACACGCAGACTGGACAACAGTTTCTACCCAAGGGTCATCAGGCTTCTCAATGGACACTGATATGGACATTTTTACTGCACACTAGTCACTTATACACTGTCACTTTCAGCTACTGGTTGCTCTTCAGTAACATTGCACTACTGTACCTCGCCACCAGGCTCCTGTTTGGTCATTGACAAAGTCACTGATCTGTAAATTTGCAAATTTTGTGTATTAGGGTTAGTATAGCGTACTATTTATTGTTATCTGTAATTTAGGAAGTTTTAGTGTTAGGGTTAGTATAGTCGTTTATTTATTGTTATCTGTATATTTAGGAAGTTCACTTATCTAAGCTCAGCATAGATGTAAATTTGTTCTGTGTACTTATATGTTATGTTATGCCAAGTGCTTGCGTTGTCTTGTCTTAAGAATTTCAGTGCCCAGTCTAACCTTGTGTTGCTCTGTGCACCTGACAAATAAAAGACTTGAACTTGAACTTGAACTTGAACACTAGGAATGGAACTTATGTCCTTCCATCCAGACTGATGCATTTACTTTAAAAAGTCTAAAAGATAAATACATATTTTCCAAAGTATCTCCTTGTCTGGAGTGGGGTCACTGACAGCCAGACTGTAACAGCCTGGATAGAACCATGTGGAGCTGCCATGCGTCCTAGCCGAGATGAGGGTTGCAGCAGCCTTCTGTGACCAGAGGGGGGCGCAGTGGCGCTGCTACAGGGTGCCTGGGGGGGGGCACAAGCCCAGGAGCTGGCCGGGGGTCCGGACGGCTGCATGGGCCGCTGTCCTGGCTGTGTCACGGGAGGAAGGGATGGGGGGAAGGGGTCCTTTCTAAGCACATGGTGTTGGTTTATCTATTTCAGCTGTTAAGGGACAGGTCCTCTGTGGCCTCGACTCAACCCTCCCCCCCTCCCCTCCCTCTCCCCTCCCTCCTTCCTTTCCTATCCCCAGGTCTCACCTGTTCTGGTAGCTGTAGTAGGTACCGTCCCTGGAGATGGTGCAGAGCTGTTTGCCGTAGCAGCACAGGGTCTGGGGGGAAAACTCATACTGGGGGTAGGGGGCACACACACGGACACACACACGGACACACACACGGACACACAGACACACACACACAGTTAGAACATATCTAGGATTAGGGGTGTAGGCATGTTTGGCTACTGGCGCATCTAAGCACTCTTATCGGTTCTTCCTACGGCTGAAAATGTACACACACGCCTTCCACACCATCAGCAACCTTCCCTCCTTCCTTCCCTCCCTCCCTCACCTTCCGCCCGCAGCAGTAGCCCAGGCCCTGCATGACGGGGTCGATCTCCTGCTCGAACACCTCGGCCAGCTTGGAGCAGTACTTGTAGACGCGCGACGTCTTGCGGTTGTACAGCCAGGCGTTGTTGAACATGAGCCAGATGTCGTCCACGTACTGCCAGGGCTCCTGGTACTGGCCCGTGTCCAGCTTCCGCTTGATGCTCGACAGGTCCATGGGGGTCTTCACGATGTCAAAGTAGTCCTGGTGGGGGGAGGGGGGACGATGAACACGGCGAAAGAGGAAATGATCCCCCCCACACGTCTGAAGGGTCCAGGAATGCCAACGCACGGCGGCTCACGTGCGTGTCGATCTATGTCATGCCGCGCCCGCGGGGACGGAAGCGTGCGTCGGTGCACATGGGTATCTATGTGTGTGTGTCGAAGCCTGTGTGTGTGTGTGTGTGTGTGTGCGTGCTTCGCCTCACCGGGATGCCCAGCAGCATGGGGTCCACCGGCTGTCTGAAGGGCAGAGACTCGGGGTCCTGGCGGTACAGAGCCTCCAGGGTGGGCATGAGGGCCTGCCGCAGCTCCTCGGGCTTGAAGACTGGAGGAGAGGAGGGGAGGTGGGGCAGGGGAGGAGAGACAGGCTGGAGGTTAGACAGGCTGGAGGTTAGACACGAGCACAGAGAACCGGGCCTCTGCCTTGATGGGACACTCCCAGGTGTGAGTGTGTGTACGTGTGTGTGTGTGTGTCGTCTCACTCTTCTTGCGGTTCTGGGTGGGGGAGGTGGAGGCCACTGTGCCGTTGGCCCCGCCCTCGTCCTCCTCTTTGGGTTCAGTCTTCACGCCGGGCTTCCTGTCCTCCACGTCCATCGGCTCCTGCTTTGGTTCCAGCCTGTCCGGCTCCTCCTTCTTCACAGACAGGGGTTTGGTATCTTCATCCTGTGTGTGTGTGTGTGTGTGTGTGTGTGTGTGGGGGGGGGGGGGTTAGAGAAGGGCCCAGTTTAGTAGGAGTATTGTTGCTGTTTAAATCATGACTTAATACCAATCCTATCTATTCCATCTATCGAAATACTTTCTTGACTTTTCGCCGTAAACGCCACGCCCTTACCTCCATTTTGAAGTCAGCCTGCTTCTTCCCCGAGCCGCTGCTGCCGCCGCGCTCCTCCTCTTCCTCCTCCTCGTCCTCCTCCTTCAGCTGCTCATCCTTGACCCCGGGCAGGGCCTGCTGGGAGTGGACCTCCGCCACGGAGCCCGGGGTGGGCACGCGGTGCTCCACGCTGGCCACCGGCCCCTGGGACAGCTGGGGGGGGGAGGGGGGAGGAGGGAGGGAGTGGAGGGAGAGAGGAGGTGGAGGGCAGGGTGAAGGGAGGGAAAGAGGAGAGAGGGAGAGAGAGATATTAGGCGCACGGTCGTATCAGAAAGCTGGAGGCGGGAGAGAACCCGGAAAATCCGTCTAACTTGAAAAACCGTCTTGTTTCAGGACCCGGACACTCTAAATCACTTTCAAATGGGAAATGCGAGTAGTGTCTGTGAATGGAACCAGGTGTGGGCTGGGTTATGGGAAGGCAGGGGGGAGGGGGAGGAGGAGAAGGAGAGGGAGGGGGGGGGGGGAGAAGGAGAGGGGGGGAGGTGTCTCACCGGCGTCCTGGGGAGCTGAGGCAGGCTCTGCCCCGCCTGGGGCTCCGCCTGGGGCTGCAGGGGCGTGTGCGGCCGGGAGGGGGCGGGGGGAGGCGTGCCCAGGGCGGAGGCGGAGCCGTGGGTGGGGGTGGAGCCGGGCCCGCAGCCGGCGGGGGTGGAGGGCTGGGCCTGGGGGGGCGCGGGCGGGGCGTGGTGCTGCAGGGCGGAGGCTGGCGGCGGCGGGGGTGGCGCGGAGGGGGGGCGGGGCCATCTGGGGACCCAGGGAGCTGAGCGCGTTCAGGGGGAGGCTAGAGTTCTGCTGCAGGGGGAGGGGAGGAGGGGGGGCACAGGACACGATTGGCTCTCTCAGACATGAACACACACAAAAGCACAGATAGCGTCCTCGGGGGGAGTGAACCCCCGCGCAGACGACATCCGGGGTTCGACTGGGCAGGCCCCGCCTCCTCACCTGAGTGACAGCGGCCTGGGCCGACGGCTGGCCGGGATTGATGTTCATGCCCCCGCCCCCCGCGGGGGGGAACTGGCTCTGGGGCAGGAACTGGCCCTGGTTGGCTGTCTGGCCCACCATGCTGTTGGGGTGAGCCCCCATCATGCCTTGGGACTGGGGCATCCTGGAGGGGGACATGCCCATCTGGGGGGACGGGGGAGAGGACAAAAGAGAGAGGGGTGGGGGAATACATAAATGACAGGATACGAAAACTTCTAATGCTGAGAGGGTTAGGAGGGAGGTGGAGGGAGGATGAGAGAGAGAGAGATGGAGGGAGGATGAGAGAGAGAGGATGAGAGAGAGAGGTGGAGGGAGGGAGGATGAGAGAGGGAGAAAGAGAGAGAGAGAGGTGGAGGGAGGATGAGTGAGAGAGAGAGAGAGAGAGAGAGGTGGAGGGAGGATGAGAGAGAGAGAGAGAGAGAGAGAGAGAGAGAGAGAGAGAGAGAGAGAGAGAGAGAGAGGTGGAGGGAGGATGAGAGAGAGAGGTGGAGGGAGGATGAGAGAGAGAGAGAGAGAGAGAGAGAGAGAGAGAGAGAGAGGTGGAGGGAGAATGAGAGAGAGAGAGAGAGAGAGAGAGAGAGAGAGAGAGAGAGAGAGAGAGAGAGAGAGAGAGAGAGAGAGAGAGAGAGAGAGAGAGAGAGAGAGAGGGAGGATGAGAGAGAGAGAGGGAGGATGAGAGAGAGAGGTGGAGGGAGGATGAGTGAGAGAGAGAGAGAGAGAGAGAGAGAGGTGGAGGGAGGATGAGAGAGAGAGAGAGAGGTGGAGGGAGGATGAGAGCGAGAGCGAGAGAGAGGAGGGAGGAGGTCTCACCGCTGGGACTGAGCCCATGCTGATCTGCTGGGGGTGGGTCATGGGGGAGGCGGCCCGCGCCCCCATGGGTGTCTGGGACATCTGCACGCTCTGCATGGCCATGGGGCTGAACTGATTCAGTCCTGTGGGACACACACACACACATTCAGCAGTGGGTTAACACCACTCGGGGAATAGAGGTGTGGGCGGGGTGGCGTAATTAAATCTCCCCTGCAGCGCATAATCAACTTAGTTGAAACAAACCTAGGGCCCCCCCCACCCCCTCTACCCCTCTCCCGCCCGCCTGTTGGAGTCACAGTGCGTGTCTGGGGACATGTGGGGACATGTGTGTGTTTCAGAAAGGGGGGGGTTTACCTTGGGACACCTGCATGCGGTTCATGAGCTGATTTGGCACATTGGGCATAGGCACCGGTCCATCTGAGAGATAGAGAGAGAGGGAGAGTTAGTCAAACGGGGCCTTTCAGCAAGTGGACAGGGCGTCCTCTGGTGTCCAACAGCAGGGCGAGCTAGGGGCAGGTTGTGATAGGCCAGAGTGAGCTGGGGGGGAGAGGGGGGGTGGCGGGCTCTTACTGGTCGGCCGTGGGCCCTGATTGGGGCCCATGGCGTTGGGCTGGGCCATGCCAGGCTGCTTCTGCAGCCGAGACCTCCTCTTCTCCTCCAGCTCCTTCTGGATCTTGTAGATCTTCTCAGCCAGGAAGTGGTAGTACTCGTCCTGGAATGGGCACATGGGAGAACATGCGTTTGTTTAGTTGTTTTTTTTCTTCGGGGGGTTACAACCTTAACCGTTTCCCGTGCCGAAAAGCACCGTCGAGTGAATTGATATCCGCGGTCTGATGGCATGACGCCTCTCTTGGGGTATGGCGACGTTCTAATATGTGTCGTGTGTGTGTGTGTGTGTGTGTGCGGGCGGTCCCCTACCCTGCTGTTGGCTGACTCGTACATGTCCCCCTCCACCTTCCGGGCGTAGGCCACCAGGTTCTCCATCCTCCTGTCCTTCAGCGCGGCCGGGTCCGGGGTGGGGAAGATGGCTTGTACTCTGGGAGGGAAACGAGAACAGGAGGGGAGGGGGGGGGGGGGGAACGTCAGGCGGGCCATGGGAGAGGGTCACGGTGGGGGGGGGGGGGGGGGGGGTAGAGGACAGGGGGGGGGCGTACTCACAGCTTGTGCACCAGGTGAGTGCGGAGGTCCTGAGTGACGTGCTCGTGCCACGCCTTCCTCACCCCGGAGGAGGACAGGGGCGTGGCCGCCGGCAGGGTCCCCATGCTGCCCGGCACCGACCCGTCTGGCATCAGCTGACTGTGGGGGCGAGAGAGAGGGAGAGGAGAGGGGAGAGAGAGGGGGGGAGGGAGAGAGAGGAAGATTCTGGTGAGTGAGGACGCTGAGAGATCCTCTGACAGGACGTGCAGGGGCTGGAGGGCCCTCTGGGGGCTGGAGGACTCACTTGTTGAGGGACGAGGGGAGGGAGTCTGAGTGCATGCTGCCCTGCTCCGACGACACGCCCATCCCTCCTGGCATGCTCATCTGGCTGGTGCCTGAGAGAGAGAGAGAGAGACACAGAGAGAGAGAGAGAGACACAGAGAGAGAGAGACACAGAGAGAGAGAGAGACACAGAGAGACATAGAGAGAGAGACATAGAGAGAGTTACAGAGACAGAGGGACCGAGACAGAGAGAGGGAGACAGAGAGAGAGACAGACAGAGAGAGTTACAGAGACAGAGAGTTACAGAGACAATGAGAGAGACAGAGAGAGACAGACAGAGAGAGAGACAGAAAGAGTTACAGAGACAGAGAGAGAGAGAGAGAGAGAGAGAGAGAGAGAGAGAGAGAGAGAGAGAGACGAGGGGTTTGAGAAAGAGGTCGAAGTGTGTGTGTGTTGAGAGCGTGAGTGTGGTACCTAGTGCGTTGAGTTTGAGTGTGTGTGTGTGTAGGCTGTGTGTGTGTGTGTGTGTGCACAGTACGTGAGCGTGGTACCTAGTGCGTTGAGGGAGCGCAGCTGCTGGTGCTGGGGGCCCTGGGGCCCCCCCTGGGAGTTCTGCTGCCCGGGGGGACTGGTTCCCGTAGGGCAGGCCCAGCGCTGCGTAGGCCCTCTGCATGGAGCTGGGGTCGATGTGGCTGGTGCTGGTGATGGAGGGGGGCGCTGGGTGGAGCCGAGCCCACCGCAGTGAGGGAGGCCTGCAGGCTGGAGCCTGGGGAGCCCAGCATGGCTGCAGGGAGACAGGGAGACAGGGAGGGAGACAGGGAGGGGGAGAGAGAGGGAGGGAGGGGAGACAGGGAGGGAGACAGGGAGGGGGAGAGAGAGGGGGGGAGGGAGGGAGACAGGGAGGGAGACAGGGAGGGGGAGAGAGAGGGGGGGGAGGGAGGGAGACAGGGAGGGAGACAGGGAGGGGGAGAGAGAGGGAGGTAGGGAGGGAGACAGGGAGGGAGACAGGGAGGGAGGGGGAGAGGGGGAGGGGGGGGGAGGGAGGGAGGGAGGGAGGGAGGGAGGGAGGGAGGGAGGGAGGGAGGGAGGGAGAAAAGGTTTACCTTCCTGTTCATCTGTATTGGATGATAAAACAACATCCTGAAACATTGCAACTAACTAGAAAAATAAAAAGAGAATAATCCTAACATTATAAAATATGCATTTCTATATTTATTTTTGTGACTAAATACGTATTTGACGTTTCAATCCACATGTGCAGGTATGTGGGGGTTCCCTGGTCTCCAGGCCTCAGGGCTGAGCACTGACAGCAGGAGCATGCTGCCTCTGCAGGGGCATTTAAACCAGTCACGGGGCCTCCGGCCAATCAGAGCGCAGCCTCTGAGAGCGGGCCCCTCCCCCCTGCCCGGGTGTCGGGTTACCAGGCCCCAGCGATCCACAGGAATCCACTCGGACGCGACGGCTTTTCGCAGCCAGCGAGCCGGTACAGAGCCGGGCTGGGAGGAGGGAGAGCCGCCTGCAGGTGGCGCCACTGAACACCAAACACAGCCACACTGGCCTGTCCTGTCTGTCACTGTGTTTATCTTCTGTCACTGTGTCTATCTATCATCCATCACTGTGTAGTCCTTGTCACTAGTCCTGTCTACCTGATGGTCACTAGTCCTGTCTACCTGCTGGTCACTAGTCCTGTCTACCTGATGGTCACTAGTCCTGTCTACCTGCTGGTCACTAGTCCTGTCTACCTGCTGGCCACTAGTCCTGTCTACCTGCTGGTCACTAGTCCTGTCTACCTGCTGGTCACTAGTCCTGTCTACCTGCTGGTCACTAGTCCTGTCTACCTGCTGGTCACTAGTCCTGTCTACCTGCTGGCCACTAGTCCTGTCTACCTGCTGGTCACTAGTCCTGTCTACTTGCTGGTCACTAGTCCTGTCTACCTGCTGGTCACTAGTCCTCTCTCCCTGCTGGTCACTAGTCCTGTCTACCTGTTGGTCACTAGTCCTGTCTACCTGCTGGCCACTAGTCCTGTCTACCTGCTGGCCACTAGTCCTGTCTACCTGCTGGTCACTAGTCCTGTCTACTTGCTGGTCACTAGTCCTGTCTACCTGCTGGTCACTAGTCCTCTCTCCCTGCTGGTCACTAGTCCTGTCTACCTGTTGGTCACTAGTCCTGTCTACTTGCTGGTCACTAGTCCTGTCTCCCTGCTGGTCACTAGTCCTCTCTCCCTGCTGGTCACTAGTCCTGTCTACCTGTTGGTCACTAGTCCTGTCTACCTGCTGGTCACTAGTCCTGTCTACCTGCTGGTCACTAGTCCTGTCTACTTGCTGGTCACTAGTCCTGTCTACTTGCTGGTCACTAGTCCTGTCTCCCTGCTGGTCATTAGTCCTGTCTACCTGCTGGTCACTAGTCCTGTCTACCTGTTGGTCACTAGTCCTGTCTACCTGCTGGTCACTAGTCCTGTCTCCCTGCTGGTCACTAGTCCTGTCTCCCTGCTGGTCACTAGTCCTGTCTACCTGCTGGTCACTAGTCCCGTCTCCCTGCTGGTCACTAGTCCTGTCTACCTGCTGGTCACTAGTCCTGTTTACCTGCTGGTCACTAGTCCCGTCTCCCTGCTGGTCACTAGTCCTGTCTACTTGCTGGTCACTAGTCCTGTCTACCTGCTGGCCACTAGTCCTGTCTACCTGCTGGTCACTAGTCCCGTCTCCCTGCTGGTCACTAGTCCTGTCTACTTGCTGGTCACTAGTCCTGTCTACCTGCTGGTCACTAGTCCTGTCTCCCTGCTGGTCACTAGTCCTCTCTCCCTGCTGGTGTAGTATGGTTGTTACCCATGGTAACGTAGCTGGACTGAGCATGCTCAGTCAGGGTTACTCACGCTGCTGGGTCCTCTTGTCGCTGGCGTTCTTCAGCGGCAGGCAGACGGGACAGTCGTGCCGCGTGCAGTTCTTCCAGTGGGAGATGATCTGTCTGGACGAGGCACAGTGGGCCACTGCAGAGAGAGAGGAAGAGGGAGGAAATATTCAGTGCTTCATTGGGGTTGTGTGAAGCCGAGAGTCATTGGGGTTGTGTGAAGCGCATTCAAGTCTGAGTGGAAGTGAACTAATCAAGGTAATAAGGACTTCAAAAGCCTGATAATCAGATGGTAGACGTCACGGAGTAACAGGGATCAAACTCCACGAGACAAGTGAAACGTGTTTTATCCCCAACCCGAGGAGGGATACCGTATTTCTTCTGTGAAAAATGGATTTATCTGAAAGGACACGGCCACACCAAATGTATTAAAATACCCACTTAGCACGGCCCTTGAGAATACAAGAAGAAAAACTGCACTTAGGTGAAGGGCGACCGAACAAGTCTGGTTGCTAGGTGTAACTCCTCCAGCCATTGGCCTCCCCCATTCCCCCTGGGGCCCATCAGCAATATTGAGGACAGGGGTCAGAGGTCGGGGCCCTACCACTACCACCCCCCCCAGACATGCTGAGCCCTCCCTGGAGCCGCCGGCCCAGAGGCCCCACCCACCGAGACGAGAGCAGCTCCACTGTTTACACTGGGCCTAAGCACCCAGACAGGCTTTTAAAACAAGTCACGGATTTATGTTTGCTGGCGTCTTGCACCATTGAGAGAACTTAACAGTCCTAGAGTGGGAGGAGGAGACGGGGGAGGGGAGGAGGGGGGGGGGTCCAGGAGGGGAACAGCCAGCGGCTGATGTTGCCTGCTGTCGTTCCAGCACATTATGAAATCTGAGCATCCGTACAGTTTAGGTAAACGGTTCAACTTTGTGAGGTGTTCTGAGTGTAACTACAGACAAAAGTGCTGGTTTAAGAAGGCCCAGTTTCATTTCATCTTCCCTCAGAGACTTTTTTGTTTCTATTTTTCACTACAAAAGGGCTTGCGAAAAGGTTTAAGGACTACAAGGGACACAGTTCAACATGTCTAGAGGGCCACAGAACCATCTGAGGCCCAACACGCAGCGCAACAAGAACATGCATGATCCTATGATTCTATCTATACGGGCAGAAATGTCTGTCTATTCCACTCAGGGGCAAGACTAGCTCAAAAATATGTGTCCCCCCCCCCCCAACTCACCCTGGCAGGACTTGCCGGCCTGGCAGTGGGTCATGTGGTTGAGGACGTTCTTCATGGTGCGACAGTGGGGCAGGGCGCAGGCCCGCACCTCCCCGTTGGCCTGCTCCCGCCGCTGGCACTTGTGGGCGTGGAGGAGCAGCACCAGCTGCTGCTGGATCAGCTTGCGCTTCTCCGGGTCGGCCGTGGGGCCCGCGGCCACGCCCGCCCCGCCGGGCACCATGCCCACCGCCGATGCCTGCTGCTGCATCTGGGCCTGGGGAGACACCGGGGGGGGGGGGGGGGGGGGGGGGGGGGGAGAGATAGAGTTAGAGGAGAGATGGATGATTTTCTGGGTTGGTTCTCTTGGGCTAACAGGTGCCATCGATGCTGCCCAGTAAGAGTGTGAGCGAGTGAGAGACAGAGAGAGACATGAGGGTGACGGTGCAGTCTGCATAGAAAGAGGGCGATTGAGTGAGAGAAACAGAGAGAGGGTAGTAAGTTGAGGTGTGGAGTGGTTGGGGGGGGTGCATAAAATACAGCAGGGAATCCGCCAGATATTTCTTGTAATTTTTTTTATCGCTTAACCAATAGAAGAAGAACGAGGCCTGGTAAGCACAACTGCAGGCAGTTTTTGCAAATTATTCCCTGAACATTTTGCGAAAAATAAGAGCCAGCAAAACTATTTCCCGGCTTGATTTACTGTGTTTCCTGTCCCTGAAAAAAATAAATAAATAAATAAAAAGGTTTTGCATGCAGCCTGACTGTTTGTTTGTTTAGTGCCTTGAAAGAGTTACTCTCCTGCCACCCCTCCCTCTCTTTTCCACGACTTCTTTGCTCTCCCCCATCTCCTCCTTCACCTCGCTCTGCCTCTCTCTCTCTCTCTCTCTGTGTGTGAAACTATGCTAATGGTTCAGCAGTATCTGGAGGCCTCATGACGAATGCTTCTCCCCTCTGGTTCATTTTTCATCCGCGGGCCCCAACGGACAGACCGAGAGGAACCCTAAATAATTGTTCCCGAATACCTTGGCAAGTGGACCGGTCCACGAGAACGCATCTGTTGACTTCAGTTGGCCCTTGTGGGGCTCGTCCCATTTCTAGTGTTGGCGAGTAGTGATGCTCGTTATGAAAAAAGATTTTGAACGCTAACTGACGATCATTAACGACTACTAACTTTGAACCGACAGGATTATAAATGTAGAATGGATGATTGTCTGACCAATACAACAAATGTTAGTTTCCCCCTACAAAGCGATTGCTTTTTAAATAAACAACAGAGCAAAAACTGCTCTGCAAAACAATTACCCCATTGAAGCCGAGAGAGCTGGCTGCATGATTGGCGGCTCTAACAACACAAATGTACAGTTAGTTATTTTGCTGCTGCTTAATAAAGAAAACGCGATTGTCACTTTTTTGGGAAGATGAAAAGTTGCTAAATCTAGCAGCTTTGTTGCTAAATTAGCAACAATGTTTAACCAATTTCAGGGCTCTTACGTCTCATGCATTCGACGTGAGACTCGCGCATTTTGACCATGTCTCACGCAACATCTCGCATTTTTCACGCTGAGAAGTTAAGAGACAGCGTGTCCCGCTATATACAATTAATGGAATTAATCTCACACCAGACTTTTGATCAAACTTGAGAGCCTCCGCGATTGTATTAACCAGTAAATGTTCGTATTGTCGGTTACAAACATTGGTATTGTCGGTTAGCGGTTACACGGTTAATAATGAGCATCCCTACCAGCTAGCGCTACGAACTGTGCAGGTCACGTTTTGTAGTTTCTTACTTTTGAACTGTAACAAACGCAGCTGTATGGGAACTGTGCGGAAAATATGTTCCAGCCAAAAATGAGAACACGATAACCAACTGAAGTCATCTCCTTGGCCTCTTCAACCCCTCTGGGTGCTAACCTGTGTTTCGGGCCGGGACTAGCACTTCTATAGCTCTATGATTGGTCGGTCGATCCGCAATCATTGCTTGCATGTACCATTGTGAATTTGCACTTGTTTATCGTTGCGTCGACCTTTTAATTACTACATATGTGCCTTGATAGTTGTTAAAGTGGTTGAATTCCCCTCAAATTATCCTAACCGTTATTAAAAATGGGTAATTAAAAATGATCAATAACTATCCTTATCAACTGAAATGAAACATTTGATTGTGATACGTTGCTCAGCTGCGCCCTAGCACCACGTACTAAACACTGCAAACTAGGGATGGGCATTCGACTAAATTGTCTTAATCGATCGCCGGGAGAATTAACGATCGATTTTCGATTAATCATTAACATTTTTATATTAAAATTCACAATTTATAGGCAATATTAAAATGCAGTGAAAACTGAAAAAAACACAGCGTGTTTCCGCATTGAGATCTGTAGCCTAGTATAAAGGGCCCTATTATCGTCCACTTTAAATCTCCAACGTTCGGGGCCCCATTATCGTCCACAACCATTTATTCCGTTAATTTCTTAAAGGGGCAATTGACTGTTTTTTTGGGGTATTTCACACTGTTCCTTAAGGTCTCCGAATAGGGTATGTAACATTGGTTGGGTTGAAAATGGCCCGGGTGCTGTTCTATGGCCTCTTACAGATCGTCTGAAATGTTCCCGGGAAAAAACACTAGCTTTTCTCCTTTTATGTTATGCTCATTAATATTTCGATAAGCTGCGCGCTGATTGGTTGGTTATCAACGAGTGAAGCTGGGAGCAAAAACGCAACACGGCCAACAGCAGCACTCGCTGAAACACTGAAGTTGGAGACTTGAAATAAAAACGCGCAAATAAATCTATTGTGTCTACACAACACTGTTTTCAACAGATTGACTATATAACATTTGAAATGATAACATTACTTGTTTCCACTTCTGTTGTTGAAGCAAACTGGATTGACTTAGGTGGGTAGAACATTAGGCTACAGTTTAGCAACCAAACGTTGTTGCAATCGTGATTCTACTCGGCTTCAGTTAGCTAGCTAGGCTAGCTCTAGATATCTTGCTGTAAAATAACATGACAAAGATCTGGACAAACATGCATCGTGAATTGTAGATTTTCATTACACAGGTTATTTATTTGAGTGAAACACAGTCAGGAACATGAATCAACGTTAGCCCCATTGCCAATAAACTAGGCTAAATTATCACATGCTCTTGCGTTAACTAGCAAGCTAAACTTGTTTACATGCCTACAGTCTAGGTGTTACTAGTAACAGTTACTAGCAATGCTAATGTATCCTGTATCTAAAACCTGCCTTTCTCCAGTTCTTTCAAATAGATTATCTAGACAGGCGTTAGCAATAAGCCAGACTGCAGTTTGTTTTCTGGCTATTTTTCGGAAGCTTCCCTTCTAATGCCGACTACAGCTAGTCTAGCTAGAGTCATTTGATGTGTGTAGAAACGTATTTAGCATTCTACCTGGTATGCTATATACAGGAAACGTTAGCATTGCTAATAACTGTTAGCACAACATCTTACTGTCCTTATAGCTTGCGGTTGCAATGAGCATACGGTTGGAACAGCACCTCTTTCCAGGTTCAGCTTCCTAGCATATCCTGCTTGAAATTGTCCAAGGTTGTCAAAACTGTCTTGGGTGAAATGTTCAGAGCAAATGAATGATTGAGTGTCGAACTTCGCCAGGATCTTCTCATACTAGACAACAGCAGCCATGCCTGTTGAATGTTTGGCTCCTTGGGAAGACTGTGAGTGTTAGCCTTCCCTGTACAGCCTGGAACACAGCATTTACGACCGTGGTCCATATCAATATCCTTGTTATAATTCAAAACGTTCTTCTTTGTAATTCCTTATAAGTAGCCTACACAGAGCAGCGCGCAGCTAAACTAGTATCGCCCTGGCTGGTCTGGATGTAAATTCTGGGGCGTGACAAAGATACAGACCAGAGCCAATAAGAGGGCGATCACCGGTCCTACGTAGGACCGGTGGCTTTGTTGAAAAGCTAGCGTTTTACAGCCAAATTTTTTCTTTTTGAGATTTGAATAGGAAAGAGGTGTCAATAGACTTTGATATTCACGGTATGTTCAGTTTACCCTCCGAACTGTCGTTTTTCAACAATGACAAGGTAAAATCGGTTTTGCAGTCAATTGCCCCTTTAAAGAAGATATGCAGCAGCAACGAAAGAAAGTAACTCATCGATATGTACACATCTTATAGTGCTGCACACCAAATTACAGCTTCTTACTTCGAGATTTGAGTATGTAAATACGCTCTCAAACCATATGTGTAGCATCTGCCTTCCGCAGCGTCAAACTGACAATTCTCCATTGAAAGTGGTTGGGTGGACGATAATGGGACCCCCTGGCTAACTGCTAAAATCAGGAAAGTAACATTTCTAGGCATACCCGGATTGGATTTCAATACCAGAATGTTATAATATAGGTGTTTTTAATTTGTATTATAACGACATTTTGGTAAGATTGCTAACGAGCGTCGAGAACTAGGTGGACGATAATGGGACCCCTTACTAGGTATTACAAGAAAAACAACTATTTCTGTAACTCCTAGAAGCGGAGCCGACAACTAGAAGCCTGTGTTCAAACACAACTGACCCTCGTTTTTTTCTGGCTAATTAACAAAGCTTCATAAAAACCTTCGCCCTCAACAATACTTAAGGGTAGCATATCCATCTCGGTGGACTTACAGATCCGTTGGGTAATTTTCTCTGCTCGTTGTGCATTGCAGCTCCTCCGTGCTAGCACCAAGAACAGGATGCACCGCCACTAACCAGGGTCGGATGTAGCCTACGTTCTTCAAGTGGTACATCATTTGAGTCGTGGAGGAGTTGTATTTATACTCAGTTTTGCAGTGAACAAAGTAATTTTTTAGTCAATATGGTCTCACGCTACACTTCGCCGTGACCTCTTCATATTTACTTTTGAAATAGCTACATGGAAACTCGCCGGTAATTGAGTAGACCTGTGGCGTTTTTTTCCAAACATTGGCTTCATTTGGTAAAATGTTTAATTGCTGCCACATAGCAAAATCCATTGCAATCCTTCAAGACTCACACTACGCAACAGAACACGCATTAGTTTTATCGATGAACAAATAATGTTATCGACTAAATTCTTAATGATCGATAATCGATCGTCGATTAATTATGCCCATCCCTACTGCAAACCAAACAGTGCATACAATGCAGTAGAATTAGAGTTAAGTGAGTGTGGAGGGATCGAGTGGAGACTAGGAGCCTAGAAATGTAAATGCCACCAGGCACAGGGTGTGTGATGTCACCAGGCACAGGGTGTGTGATGTCACCAGACACATGGTGTGTGATGTCACCAGGCACAGAGTGTGTGATGTCACCAGGCACAGGGTGTGTGATGTCACCAGGCACAGGGTGTGTGATGTCACCAGGCACAGGGTGTGTGATGTCACCAGGCACAGGGTGTGTGATGTCACCAGGCACAGGGTGTGTGATGTCCCAGGCACAGGGTGAGTGATGTCACCAGGCACAGGTTGAGTGATGTCACCAGGCACAGGGTGAGTGATGTCACCAGGCACAGGGTGAGTGATGTCACCAGGCACAGGGTGTGTGCCAGTGGGTGATTAAGACTGAAGTGAGCGAGAGAGTTAGAGAGTAAGTGAAGAGAAGTCTCAGTGAGAGTTAGAGAGTAAGTGAAGAGAAGTGTCAGAAGGTTGCCCGTTCAATTCCCGGCCGTGCCAAATGACGTTGTGTCCTTGGGCAAGGCACTTCACCTTACTTGCCTCAGGGGAACGTCCCTGTACTTATTGTAAGTCGCTCTGGATAAGAGTGTCTGCTATATGTAAATGTACTTTCTGAGAAAGGGCAAATCTTCCCCCCCCCATGACTTAAAGATGCTTTAAAGCAGAACTGAAAATGAGGTGGAGTTAATCACACCACAGAGGAATGTGTTTATAACTACCCATCCAAACTCGAATGAAGAAAAAATACAGACAAGTATGTTAAATTAGGCTTTGAAATGGTGAGAAAATCAGCAGTCTTCTCTGCTTGAGACTGGGTGGGGTGTGTCGCCTGTAGCTCCGCCCCCTCAAATGTATTGAATTTAGCAACAGCAACAACTAACTAAACCATTCGCAGATATCAGAACAGATCTACCTGCAGTCTCTGAGCGTGTTATGTTTTAATGACTGTCTTTGCATCGTACCAGTTGAGTAACAGAATGCAGGTTATATAAACTGTCTGTGATCTGACGTAGACAGGTGGCTGTGAAGTAGATAGGTTCAGTTTTTGCCCCGCCTAAACAAAACCTGAGCTGAAAAACAGTAGATAGGTTCAGTTTTTGCCCCCCGCGTCACGGGGGCTGTCCCTCCAGGAGGGGGGTAGGGGGATGCACAGGCCGATTGGACGGTGGAACTTGCGTCTCCGTGGCTCCACCGTAACCACGGGGCTGAAGGTTGCCTGGTTACCAAAACCTGAGCTGAAAAACGGGTGAGACTTCCACTGCTCAGTTGGACAGAGTTTAACAGCTCTGCACGTGTGCTTTCAGCAACTCATTTCACACGTATATAATGTACTGAGAAGCAAATCATGGAATTTGCTCTACAGCATCTTTAAGAAAATCCTATTTCACGGCTGCTTCCAAAAAAATAAAAAAATAAAACTGCCTCACCCCCATTCGAAAACAAACCTACACACACACACTCACGTGAATGTGTGTGTGTGTGTGTGTGAGTAAGGGTGGATGGCACCACTCACCAGGTTGGGCACGGCGTTGGCCCCCTTCAGGTCGCTGGGGAAGGGAGCCAGGCTATTGGCCTGCAGGGCCGCCTTGTTCTGCACCTGCTGCACCCCCGTCTGGCCGTACGGCTGCCCGAACACTCCGCCCATGCCCATCTGGGGGGGGGGGGGGGGGGGAAACAGCTTTCAGAACGGACAAGGGAGTCACATCCAGCCAAACAGACAATGTTACTGCCCCACAAGTTACAGCCATTACTCTTTTCCCACTGGCACCACAGCACCAAGATGTTTCCTGAGTGAGTGGTTTGGCCGTGCGTCTAATCTCTTGTGGCTGGCTGTTGGGACATTTTCATGCATCGGTGCACTTGAGAGTACTAGCATAGCTGGTTTATGCACTGAACCGGCGATGAATCAATCGATCTATCAAATCATTCAATCAGTCGACACAACAGCAACCAGCTGACCGGAGCCAGGCTGTGGTTCAGGGGAAGCCCAGGGGCCCACAGCTGTGATGTGGCTGCCTGCGATGGGCCCTGGCTGGGGTTGAGCTAGAGGAAGTGATGCCCTGCTACATGGTCGGTGCAAGTCACATTCTCAGCCCTCTCTCTCATCACGCCATCTGACCAGAATGAAGACCAACAGTAAAACCAGTCATGTGTCGGACTGGCTTCCAAACAGAGGTGATGAAAACACTGAAACCAAAAAGCCCCATTATTCTGTACTCTACAATGCCATCTACACTGTCCCATCTACACGCTGGTATCTACACGCTGGTATCTACACGCTGGTATCTACACACGCTGGTATCTACACACACTGGTATCTACACACACTGGTATCTACACACACACACACACACACTGGTATCTACACGCTGGTATCTACACGCTGGTATCTACACACGCTGGTATTTACACACACTGGTATCTACACACACACACACACTGGTATCTACACACGCTGGTATCTACACACACTGGTATCTACAGTCTTCTACGGTAGTGACTGGTACTCGTTTGTCTCATTTAGGCCTAAATATTCCCTTGGCCAGTCTCTGTGTCTGGTGTGTAAGGAAGTGTGCATAGGAATGAGTGCGTGTATAGTGTGTGCATGTGTGTGAGTGCGAGCATGTGTGTATGTGAGTGTGCGCGTGTGTGTGCATTGCACTGTGCACCCCAGGCAGAGAAGAGGAGCTCTAGTCTGGACTGGAACAGAGACTCCCTCCTGCCGTCAGGCTCGCTTAGGCAGACACATGAAAGAGCAAGCGCAGCCAGAGAGGGAGGGAGGGAGAGGGAGGGGGGGAGGGAATAATAGAGCTGCGGAGGCACTTGTAGCAGAGCGCTGCCTGCCTGCCCGCCCCTCCCCCCCTACACTGTCTCTCTCGCTGCCTCCGAGCCTGCCTGTTCCTCACCACACACACGCACACACACACACACAACGCTTCCCCTCCTTCTAAATCACCCCAGATAACATCTACATTGGGTCTCACCAGACACTGATACACAGCGGATCTTCCCCCTCCTCTCTCTCTCCCTCTCTCTCTCTCTCTCTGTCTCTCTCTCTCTGTCTTAGCAGGTTTTCCACCAAATTAACAAGTTAGCTCTGGTTCTTGGACTGGTTCTGTTCAGGATGGTTGGAACCCTGGTGAACCGGTCGGCATTTCCAGCAGTTTTGAACGGAACTGTATTTATTTTTATATGGCTGAATCCTGTTCTCCCAACCTGTAGAATATGACACAACCACTGATGTCGTCACGGTTCGCACTTCCAGTCGAGAGAAATCACAAATGTTTTGGTCCAGCTGGGAATCAACTTTTCGGGTTCGGAACTAATGTTTTTTGTCTCTCCCCTCACCCCTTTCCCAGTCCCTGACACCCCCCCTTCCTCTGAGCATGATTGGCTGCTCTAGTGTGACATCTGAGGGGCTGGGGAGAGCCAGCACGCGCACGCAGCACGGAGAGAGAGACAGAGAGAGCGAGAGCGAGAGAGAGAGAAAGAAGATGGGGAGAAAGGAGAGCAAGGAGCAAGGCAGGAAATAGGAGACGGAACAGGGAGAAGAATGAAAAGGACGAACTGAGACTCGTTCTGCCTCCAGAGAGACTCTCCCCCCCCCCCCCCCCCCCCCCCCCCACACTTCAGCAGCACGTGTTACTACGGCCGAGGAGGTGCCAGGTAAACACGACGTGAGTGAGCTTCAGCTCCTTCATCCACGGACCTCACACTGCCCCGGGTAAACACAGGGACGGATTGCCCTGCTCTCCCTCTCTTCTACATTCTCCCTCTATGTCTCTCCCCCACTCTCTCTCTCACACACACTTTCTCCCTCAGTCTAGGTGGAAGTCGTGGATGTCTGTGAATAAGTGTATTTGTATGAGACAGACAGAGAGAGACAGAGAGAGAGAGAGGGAGAGAGGTAAAGAGAGGGAGAGAGAGAGACGGAGAGAGAGAGCGAGCAAAACAGAGAGAGACGGAGAGAGAGAGAGAGAGAGAGAGCGAGCGAGACAGAGAGCGTGACAGGGAGCTGTGTTTCATGTGGCGAGGGCTGCCAGTGTCTCCTGGGTGAGAAGTCACGGCCTGGTTTCCCTCTTGGTTTCCTGCTAAACCACACGACTGAGAGCGAGGAACTTGGGCGGGCGCTTTTCTCAAGATGCTCACTGAATCCAGACTGAGGCAAACCCCACACACACACACACTTTAATCCAGACTGAGGCAAACCCCCCCCCACACACACACACACACACACACTTCATCCAGACTGAGGCAAACCCCCCACACACACACACACACACTTCATCCAGACTGAGGCAAACCCCCCACACACACACACACACACTTCATCCAGACTGAGGCAAACCCCACACACACACACACACACACACACTTTAATCCAGACTGAGGCAAACCCCCCACACACACACACACTTCATCCAGACTGAGGCAAACCCCACACACACGATCGACAGATAAATCTGTTTGGGCTCTTTACACAAATCAACACAGCTGAAATTTCCTTGAAAATGCTTCAGGAAATACAATACAGCCAAGTAGTATCCTCTGCGACACACAGTCCTTCCTACCTACAACAGCCCTTCACCTCCTGCCTTGTTTAACAGCCCTCCACCTCCTCCTCCAGCTTCTACCTGGTTAAACAGCCCTCCTCCTCCAGCTTCTACCTGGTTTAACAGCCCTCCTCCTCCACCTTCTACCCTGGTTAAACAGCCCTCCTCCTCCAGCTTCTACCTGATTAAACAGCCCTCCTCCTTTTCCACCTTCTACCTGGTTAAACAGCCCTCCTCCTCCAGCTTCTACCTGGTTAAACAGCCCTCCTCCTCCAGCTTCTACCTGGTAAAACAGCCCTCCTCCTCCACCATCTACCTGGTTAAACAGCCCTCCTCCTCCTCCACCTTCTACCTGGTTAAACAGCCCTCCTCCTCCAGCTTCTACCTGGTTAAACAGCCTTCCAACTAACAGCTGGGTGTCTGGTTGCTCCTCACAGACCCAGGCACAGATCAACAGATCAATAGGTGGGGGGGGGGGAGGGTAAACAAGTAGTGGAACGCACCCCCCCACACACACACGCACCACATCGATGCTCAACATCGATGATACACCACTGGCAAGGATTACAGAGTGGCTAGGGAGTGTTTGCACAGAAGCGGGCCGAACCAGACAGAGTAAGAGATGGGAGCCGACTGCACAAGCTCAGCCCGTCATCCAGCAGCTGGGCGGCACCGGACATCGCCGGAGCTCACCGTCTGCATTATTACAGGATCACCGTTTATGTCCGCCCTCAAACATGTTGTCTACAGGGATGCCTCACACTCAAGTTCCCCCGACTTTCCCAATGAAAGAGACCAGTAGACATTTACAATATCCCCCTGCCCCCCCTTACCTTATTCATGTTGCCAGCCTGCTGGGCGTTCATGGCGTTGTGGGCCCCCATCTGCGCCCCTCCCTGGGTGAGAGTCTCCGCCAGCACGCTGCCCCCCACGCTGGCCCCCCGGCAAGGCCTGCCCCTGGTACTGCATCCCAGGCCTTCCCCTGCCACCCGGCCCCAGCACGCCGTTCATCACCTGGCCCATCACCTGCCCGCTGTTCATCATAGCCTGGCCGAACCCCCCCATGCCCGGCCCCCCGTTCCCCTGGCCCCCCTTCTGGCCCTGGGGGGACGGGTGGCCCTGCGAGCCCTGGCACAGGGGGCTCTTGCCCAGCACGGAGGCCAGCTGGCCCCCCATGTTCCCGGGCTGGGGGCTGGAGGAGGAGCTGAGCCCCCCGCCCAGGCTGGTGGAGCTGCCGGCCCGCAGGAGCTCCGACAGCTGCTTGTGTTTGGCGGCCGCGTCGGGCACCATGTCCCCGTTACGGATGAGCTCGTCTGGAAGGTCATTCTCCAGGTCAAACAGAGTCACCAGATCTGGGGGAGAGAGACAGAGACACAGAGAGAGAGAGAGAGAGAGAGAGAGACAGAGAGAGAAAGACAAAAAGAGAAAGAGAGAGAGACAGCAAGAAAAAGAGACGGAAAGAGAGAGACAGAGAGACAGACAAAAAGAGAGAGAAACAAAACAGCTGTCAACATCAAACATGGGGCTCTCTCCTCAGTGACAGTTTTACTACTTGGCAAGAGAGACAGACAGTCATTGTTGTTTTCTCAAAAGATGGCTCGTGTCAAATTCCTGGGTTTAACGTGAAGTGTGCAAAGAGCTTTCCATCAGACAGGGAGAGATAACCAACTCAAAAAAGATCAAAGTCACAAGTCAGAAGGTGTGTTTACTCAACCTGTCAAACACTCAAACACACACACACAGACACTTTGATATTGACACGCTAATCATCTGAAACCTCACCGGAAAAAAACGGAACAAGCCTAAGACAGAATGGTACACTGCCCTCACAAGCTGGCGGCTGTGCCCTGCCCAAACACAGGTCCAACACACACACAGACACACACGCACACACTGAAGCAAGGCCTTCCACTAGTCTCTGCTGCTGGAGATGCTACTGCAGGCTTCTTATAGCTGAAGCGTGGCAAGCTGTGGTGGAGACCAGGAAGGAGTGCAGCAGCGTAGACCCTACGCGTGCGTGTGCGCGGCTCATCGTTTCAAGGCGCCTCGGTTCACCTAAGGAGGAAATCTCGCCCCCTGCCCTGGTGCTAAAAATAGCCCAGCTCCAGATGACCCCCCCAGGGCTGTCTGGTTGAGACTGAACCCTCCAGCTCCAGATGACCCCCCCAGGGCTGTCTGGTTGAGACTGAACCCTCCAGCTAGGATGATCCCCGGGGCCGCCAACTTCTCCAAAAACCTTGGGAGTGAGATTCGGCGGGGCCAACCAAAAGGTTGCTGCGTACAAAGCAGCGTACGCAACGCGGAAAACGCGGATGGACTCGCGGAACGCAGACATTCAAATGGGAATATGACATTTGATATTTGGATTACTGTGATCCAAAAGGATTGTGAGCTATTTGTATAATATATAGTTTGTTTTACAAATGTAATGGATTTAACGTGAAAGGTGATGAGTTAGTGGCTCAGGTGAAGGATTGCTCGTCACCCCGCCTGATCCACACACCCCGGTCTGAGCACTAGTAAATATGCAAGTAGGCGAGTATTTGATTGAGAACAACATGAGTTTGTTGTTCGATGAGGCAGAGCCAGCAGGGTCAAAACAACATGATAGTTCAGAGGCCTCTAAAGCCCTTTCAGTTCAACTCACATTTTACACACTAAATACTGTATTGTTATTGCAGTGTTTCCCACACAGACTAATTTGTGGCGGTGCGCCACAGAATCAACACCGGCCGCCACATATTGCGTTTCGTTAAAATGTTTAACACTATTTAGGCTAAAACACACAGCGTATTCGCTCAGCTGCATTTCCTTTCCCTGCTCTCCCTCCGTCTCTGTCACTCACACGTCTCTCTCACATACACGCACACACACACACACACATCAGCACACGTTAGCAACAATGCATACATTCGCCGTTCTAGTAAGACAGAAAGCTATATCAGCGAGCCTTCAGCATTAGTGCCGTAGCTTAAGGTCTAGGAAAGTTGAGGCTCCTTTTTGCTAGGTACCTA